>NC_090812.1:139188165-139491915 GCF_000390325.3 Nicotiana tomentosiformis
CCACATAAGCCAAAAGTCAGCTCGGCTTGGAAACATCCAATCTAACAAACTGGTTGGCCAAGGCCTGAACATCCAAGGCTAAAGTCATCTATACTACCGGTAAATATACTAAGCCGCCCAAACTCTCCGCCTTACGACTCAAGGCGTCGACTACTACATTGGCCTTCCCGGGATGATAGAGAATGGTGATATCATAATACTTAAGCAACTCCAACCATCTCCGCTGCTAGGGGTGGGTATAATACCGACCGAACCAAAAAAATCGGCCGAACCAAAAATTTCGGTTTATTTGATTTCGGTTTTTTAGTTTATTCGGTCGGTTTGCGGTTTATAATTTTAAAAAGTTCAGTGTTTGATTCGGTGGTCGATTTTAATGGTTCGGTTTTCGGTTAAACCGAAAAATCGAATTTTGGACCTCTGCTATAAGTAGTTACATCAGCCTTCAGAGATTCAAAAGCTTGGTTGGCTCCTGACTCCGCTGAGAGCTATCCTTGTTCAATAGATTGGTTTGAGGTATAACAAGATCAATCCCATTTATGAAAGACAAATAATAGTCAATTAACTGGGATTGGTTAAACTTGCAACCCAAAACCCAATTAATCCATGGATCTTTCTACTTTGGGTACTTTTTTGTTTTTTTACTTCGGAATTATAATTCTTCAGTTATAAGATTAGTTGTTGCTATCTTGATTGTGTTTTTCAATTTGAAGTTATAATAAGATACTTAATTGATTCGAGTTCAGAATGATTCATCGACTTGCTTGAATTGGATTTCTGTGCCTTCTCTTTTCACAACTGCCGTGGCTTGAAACCGAAAACCGAACCTATTAAACCGAACCGAACATGAATAAACTGAACCGAACAGAAGTTATTATGGTTCAGTTTTGGTTATTAAAATCACAAACCAAAAATTGGATTAACCGAACCGAAATTCCACAAAATCGAACCGACCGACCGATGCCCACCCCTATCCGCTGCCGTAAATTAAGATCCTTCTGTTTAAACAGATGTTGTAGACTTCAGTGATCGGTATAGACCTCACAATGGACACCGTACAAATAATGCCTCCAAATCTTCAAGGCATGAACAATAGTTGCTAACTCAAGGCCGTGGACCGGATAATTCTTCTCATGTACCTTTAACTGTCTGGTTGCGTAGGCAATCACCCTACTATCTTGCATCAACATTGCATCGAGACCAATACGCGATGCATCAGAATATACAGTATAAGACCCTAAACCTGTAGGTAATACCAATACTGGGGCTGTAGTCAAAGCTGTCTTGAGCTTTTGGAAGTTCTCCTCACATTCCTCGGTCCACCTGAACGGAGCACCCTTCTGGGTCAATTTGGTCGTAGGTGCAGCAATAGTAGAGAAACCCTCTACAAATCGGCGATAATGCCCTGCTAAACCAAGGAAACTCTGGATCTCCATAGCTGAGGACGGTCTGGACCAACTCTGCACTGCTTCAATCTTCTTCGGATCCACCTTGATCCCTTCGCATAAAACTATATGACCCAAAAATCGCACTGAATCAAGCCAGAATTCACACTTTGAAAATTTTGCATATAACTTCTTTTCTCTCAAAGTCTGAAGCACAGTTCTCAAGTGCTGCTCATGATCTTCCTGACTCCGGAAATACACCAGAATGTCGTCAATAAATACAATGATGAAGGAGTCAAGATATGGCTGAAATACACTATTCATTAAGTGCATAAATGCTGCTGGGGCGTTGGATAGCCCAAATGACATTACAAGGAACTCATAATGACGATGACTAGTCCTAAAAGCAGTCTTTGGGATATCTAGCTCCCGAATCTTCAACTGATGATAGCTTGAATGCAAGTCGATCTTAGAGAATATTCTGGCACCCTGAAGCTGATCAAATAGGTCATCAATATGTGGCAATGGATACTTTTTCTTCACTGTAACCTTGTTCAGCTGGCAGTAATCAATACACATCTGCATAAAACCATCCTTCTTCTTCACAAATAAGACAAGAGCACCCCAAGGCGATACACTGGGCCGAATGAAGCCCTTATCAAGCAATTCCTGTAACTGTTCTTTTAGTTCTTTCAACTCCGGTTGGGCCATACGATATGGTGGAATAGAAATGGGATGAGTGTCCGGTAACAAATCAATGCCAAAGTCAATATCTCTGTTGGGTGGCATACCTGGAAGATCCGCTGGAAATGCATGAGGAAAATCCCTTACTATAGGAACTGACTCTACGGTAGGAGTATCAACACTAACATCTCTCACATAGGCCAGATACGCATCACACCCCTTCTCAACCATCCGTTGAGCCTTAAGAAATGAAACAACCCTGCTAGGAACATAATCCGAAGTACCTCTCCACTTTAGCCGTGGTAGACCTGGCATAGCCAACGTCACCGTCTTGGTGTAACAATCAAGAATAGCGTGATAGGGAGACAACCAGTCCATGCCCAAAATAATATCGAAATCCACCATACTGAGCAATAATAAATCAGCTCTGGTCTCAAAACCACTGATAACAATTAAACACAACCGATACACGCGGTCCACAATAATAGATTCACACACGGGTGTAGATACATAAATAGAATAACTCAAGGAATCATGGGATACGCCCAAATACGGGGCAAAATAAGATGACACATAAGAATAAGTGGAGCCTGGATCAAATAAGACTGATGCATCTCTATGGCAGACCGGAATAATACCTGTGATAAATAGAATCAGATGCAACAGCCTCTGTCCTAGCAGGAAGGGCATAATATCTGGCCTGGCCTCCCCCTCTAGGGGCGACCTCTACCTGTCCGACCACCACCTCTAGCTGGCTGTTCAGGTGGAGTAGCATTTGGTGTAGTAATCATGGCCTGAGAAGCCTGAGGGCCCTGTGGAATGGGTGGGGCCTGCGAAATCTGTGGAGGTGCACCCCTCCTAAATCAGGGGCAATCCCTCATGATATGACGAGTGTCACCACACTCAAAATAAGCCTTCAGAGGACGTGGCTGCTGGGACTGGCTCGGGCTTGATCGACTAGACTGCTCGCTAAAGGCACCCCGTACAGGAGGTACAAAAGACACTAGCGGTGCATAATATGGAACCTGAGGTCTGGGAGTAGCCAGAATACCACTGGAAGCTGGAAGTGTTAAATGAATACGATGACTCATATAGCCTCTACCATGACGGGCTGCAGCTGAGGAACGGGAATTATTATATGTGCCAGAATCTCGTGGTCTCTTAGTTTCCCTCTCTTCTCTCTCCCGAGTCTGCATACCCTCCAATCTCCTAGCAATTGATACCAACTGTTGGTATGTGATGTCTATCTCTAGCTCTCGGGCCATACTGAATCTGATACTAGGGTGGAGTCCCTCAATAAATCGGCGGACCCGCTCTCGAACAGTAGCAACCAAGGCTGGTGCATGCCTAGACAAGTCACTGAATCAGACCGCATATTCTGACACGATCATAGAACCCTGGCGCATTTACTCAAACTTTGTGCGCCATGCATCTCTAAGACTCTAGGGAACATACTCCCTTAAGAACATATCTGAGAATTGAGTCCAAGTGAGTGAAGTTGCCTCGGCCAGACTATCCAACTCATATGCCCGCCACTACTGGTAGGCTGCTCCTCTAAGCTGGAATGCCGTGAAAGAAACCTCACTGGAATCCACAATACCCAAGTACGATGGATACAATGACATTCCGCAAGAAAACCCTGAGTATCCTCTGAAGCTAAACCGCTGAATGTAGGAGAGTGGTACTTTTTGTACCTCTCGAGCCTGAGCTGCTCCCCCCTGAAACTGCTTCCCTAGCCTCGGGCCGAATTGGGACAACTGGCTACACTAGTATAACCTCTGGGACATGGTCAACCTGGGCCCGTGGCTCTGGGGTACGGGCGGGGGGAGTCTGTGCTCCTCCCTCGGCCTAAGATGTGGCAAGAGCAAGTGGAATTAGTCCTGCTTGAGCTAGAGTGCCAAACATGCTCAAAAACTGGGCAAGAGTCTCCTGGAGTGTAGGGGTAGTAACAGGCGTCTCAGGTGCCTGCTCTTCAACTGGAGCTACTGGTGGCTCCTCTGCAGCAGCTCGTGCATGTGCTATGGCTGTACCACGTGGTCTTCCTCGTCCTCTAGCCCGGCCTCTTGCGGCTCCAATAGGGGGCGCGGGTGTCTGATCATCGGATCCAGTTGTGCGTGTCCTCACAATCTGTGAGAGAATAGAAAGACAATGGCTGAAAAGTTTGAAGCCAATAATTGCGCACGATAAGGAATCAAAGAAGTGATATTTTCCTAACAGTTCCATAGCCTCCCAAAGATAAGTACAGACGTCTCCGTACCGATCCGCAAGACTCTACTAAGCCTGCTTGTGACTCATAACACCTATGAACCTAGAGCTCTGATACCAACTTGTCACGACCCCAAATTTCCCTCCGTAGGATATCGTGATGGCACCTAGTCTCTGAGACTAGGTAAGCCTATCAATATGCGGAATAATTAAAATATCAATTAAAACTTTTAAAATCTCAACCTCTCCGTACATAAAGAAATTTTCAAAATCGGGTGAAATACAAGTCACAAGCTCTAAAGAAGTAGTAAGAATATCTTTATACATCAGAGTCTAATGTGAATAGGGAAAACAACATACTAAGGATAGAAGGGGACTATGAGGCTGCGGACGCTGGCAGATATACCTTGAAGTCTCCGTGTTCAGCTAGCTCACTGATACCCGGTCTGATAGGGAGTACCTGGATATGCACAAAAAGATGTACAGAAGCGTAGTATGAGTACACCACAGCGGTACCCAGTAAATGTCAAGCCTAACCTCGGTAGAGTAGTGACGGGGTCGGGTCAGGTCCTACTAGAATAATAAAAGACATGGTGATATGTTTAACAATATAAAAATAATAAATGATAAAGAAAATGAATCGAGTAAGTAGTATGTCACCATTAAATTGCACAAAATAAGGGCAATAATTCCTCGTGGAAAGAAAACAGAAATATACAACTTTAAGAAAAATCACGACAATAATCAAAGGCAAATGCAGGCATAAATAAATATCAACAAGGGCACTCCCGAGGTACCACCTCGTAGTCCCAAATAATAAATAATTTCACAATATCTCATTTTCTTATATCACCGCGGGAGCCTTCACATTAACTTTTAAAGAAAAATATTTTTTCCGAAATAGCATCCCGCGTTTTAGCCACCCTTATCACATTGCATGACTTCTAGTAGTTCCCCTACTAGCCACGCGTATCAAGCCACCCTTATCTCACCGCATGCGTTTCAACACCCAGACCTTATACCACCGCATGCGTATCAATATCACAATATATCACAATTATCACCTCAAGTGCCCAAATATTTTAATTTACCAAAATAAACAACATCAGCAATATTTTCCATAACAGGGAGCTCACAGCTTAATCACAATGAGTATAACAATCTCACAAAATATTCGGGAATAAATAACTCGGCAAAAAATAATATTTCAAAATTTTTAATATGTTGCCTCCGTACCAAATTTAAAATATCAAATACTTTACTTTAATAATAATTAAATTAAAGAAATTCAACCTTCAAATAATGCACAGAATAAAAGAAACTAAGTTTCAACTAAACAGATAAAACAATTAGCAGAAAAAGGTCAAGCAAATTTAAAGTATAAAAATCAGATCAATGATGAAGAATATAACAAAATAAAATAATTTAATTAATATGCAACAGTGATATACACAATTTAAAAATATAATCTTCCATATTTAGCCCGTGTACACACTCGTCACCTTGTGTACACGACTTTCAATACATTACAATTTTCACATCAATACCAATCCTAGGGAAAATTTCTCTCACACAAGGTTAGACAAGTCACTTACCTCGACTTGCTCCAATTTAAGCCACCAGTAGGATTTTTCCTCGATTATCCAACTCTGAATGGCTCGAATCTAGCGAAAATAATTCGATACAGTCAACAAAAATTATAGGAATCAATTTCATAAGAAAATACTATATTTTTTAATAAAAATCTGAAATTAACTCAAAAATCGCCCGTGGCCCATTCAACCACAAGTCAAACCATACCAAAATTACTAAATTCCGATAACAATCCGGCTCTCAAATCCTCAAATTTATCCAAGAGAGTTTTTAAACTTTTTAAACATAATTCACCAATTAAATGATAAAAACAACTATGGATTCAGGTAATTTAACCAATATTGAGTTAAGAACACTTACCTCGTTGTTTTCTCTGAAAATCTCCCAAATATTGCCTCAATCCGAGCTCCAAATCGGTAAAAATGGAAGTCCCATTTTCAGAACTTAAATATTCTGCCCAGTGATTTCTTCTATGTGATCGCGGACCAACTCACGCGATCGCGAAGCACAAATTTTTATTGCCCAAAAATAACTCTACGCGATCGCGAAGCACAGTCTCCGCAAGCCTACGCGATCGCGAACCTTCTCACTCGACCGCGAAGCATTAAGCGCGTGGCCCAGCTCCTGCCTCGTTTTCTCTTTGCGAACGCGGTCTTAGTCACGCGTTCGCATAGCACAGCTTGCCAAACCTACGCGATCGCGGACTCGCCCACGCGATCGCATAGAAGAAAACCAGACACCAGATTTCAGCAACTCCAAGTCCAAAATTTGACCTGTTAGCCGTCCGAAACTCACCTGAGGCCCCCGGGACCTCAACTAAATACACCAACAAGTCCTAAAATATCATAGGAACTTAGTCGAAATCTCAGATCACATCAAACAATGCTAAAATAACAAATCACACCCCAGTTCAATCTTAATGAAACTTAAGAATTTTCAACTTCTCCATTCGATTCCGAAACCTATCAAATCAAGTTTGATTGACCTCAAATTTTACACACAAGTCATAAATGACATAACGGAGTTACGAAAATTTTCAGAATTGGATTCCGACCCCGATATCAAAAAGTCAACTCCCCGGCCAAACTTCAAAACTTAAATTCCTATTTTAGCCATTTCAAGCCTAATTTAACTACGGATTTTCAAATAAAATTTCGAACACGCTCCTAAATCCAAAATCACCATACGAAACTCATTAAAATTCTATTCCGGGGTTGTTTACACATAGGTCGATATCCAGTCAACCTTTTCAACTTAAGTTTTAAACTTTGGAACTAAGTGTTCCAATTCATTCTAAATCTCTCCGGACCCAAACCAACTACCCCGGCAAGTCACATAACAGTTATAAAGTATAGAATGAGTAGTAAATGGGAAAATATGGCTATAACTTTTAAAATGACTGGCCGGGTCATTACAATCGATTGAGTCCGCGACTGGAACTCCGTTGCGGTCAATAGGGAACCTCGTTTCTGGGTACTACATTGTTGTTCTCGTCCTGGTGGCCAGACTCAACACCAACGTTCAAAGGAGTAGATTGAGAGTTCGACATTTTTAATTTGACCTAAAATTAAAATCTCAAAGAACAAGTATAAAATAGATTGTGTTATGAAAATTTTTATCATATTACCACTATTATCTCTAGCCCCACGGTGGGCGCCAAACTGTTTACCCTCTAAAATGAATAGCAATTAAATTTATATATGGTTTTAAGGATATGCGAATTAATTCAATACAAATAATAAATGGCATTAGATTGAACAGATAAAGAACGTAATAAATTTTCAAACCAATAAGGAGAGTGATCCCGGACTCAGTAACGTCTTAACAAAGTGCCTGACTTCCATCCTGGGCTCACACTGATGAAGAATTTATGAACAAAAGTTAGAACTTTTAATAACAGAGAGAATAAGAGTATGTAGCCTTGATATGCATGTTACAATATGCTTAATGAACAGTTAGTTTCCCCTTTATATTGTAGGGGAGTTTCACCCTAAGTACAATTCTAAAAAAGGATAAAAAAATTTCTTTATGCTAATTACTAATTCACTGTTGATACGGGCCGAGATTTACGCCGTGATATCCGGTTAGGCGCGGACATCACAACCTATTATTAGTCATGTGCAGCTGCTTGGTAATGCTCTCCAACGTCTCAATCCTTAAATCAGACGTCGAGGATATGGCCCCGATATCTCCGAGGACAGGTGTTTGCCCGAGCCCTGATACGAGGGGTTTTTCGTTCTGACTTCGATACATTAAGGTCCCCTTCCTGCTCCGCTTAGCTCACTGGGAAGTCGAGTCGTGCACCGGGCTCGATTTTACCCGTATACACATGGGGTTAAGGTAAGTCTCTTTCTATGAATCTCACCCTTGTTAATATTCTCGGTAAAAACCCGAATAAGTGACTGGTTTATCTATTTATATAAAATGTTATATTCGATTAGAATTTTTCTTCTTCCCGGTTCACTGACTTTTTTCCTCTTTTAATATTATGACAGTTGCAAAAATTTAATAGCTATCGCGCTTTGTGTGAAGGCCAAAAACTAAAAAAAATAGAAAATTTAAAAAACCGATAAAACCTATGAATGATAAATTATATTTACTCTATTTAATTTAGGTAACACACTTATTTTATTTGACCATTCCAAAAAAATGGTTCAATTCTATATTTGAAAAAAATACTCTTAACGAGAAGTTTTTATAGTCATACGAATTTATATACGACCAAAATCGAGCTCGCCTGCGACATGGTAGATCAGACTCGAAACGTGGCAATAAAGGGCTGATGATCGACCCCAAGTCCCACTGGGTTAGAACTCGGGGGCAGAACGCCTGCCTTCGAAGAATATCAAAACCGTGATCCCGGAATCGGTCCTAGTCTCAAACGAGTTCGAAGAAACATTATTACCATAGCCAACAAACGGCCGAAATATCCGTGACCGATCGGATATTACGGCGGGAATCACAACACGTATCGATAAGGGATCGTTAATTAATAAATCAAGAGATTTATTTACCGTTTATAGAATTGTACCTAAAGTAGGACTCCTCCACTATAGAAAGGAGGTCTAATAATTCATAAAACACATTGTAACACGCATTAAAAAGCAATATATTATTATTTTTCTCTTTAAGCTCTTATTCATCTGTATCTTAAGACCGATCGAGGTACATCCGGTTCGAGGGTGACTGGTCTTCCAAGACTTAAATTGTCCAATTCGTATGATTTGAATTTATTTTATCGTTATTTATTTCAATTGCAACACAATTTATCATTTTGTATCAAGTTAATCCGCTTATTCTTAAAATCACTTACAAATTCAATTGTTATCCGATTTTGAGGGTAAACAAAATTAAAAGTCCCACAAAAACTTTTACTCTTTAAGCTATTAGGTTAACAAGTTTCAAAAGTTTTTTTCCTCAATGGAGTCAAACTACGTCACATAATTTAAAACGGAGGGAGTACTCTCTTTATTCTCTTTTATGTGATATACTTTTCTTTTTAATATGTTATAAAAATAGTGGCATCTTTTTATATTTAAAAATAAATTAACTTTTAACTTTTTATTTTACTCTTGATGAAATAATTTATAGCTACAGAAATAGTATCGCATATTTTAGATCATAATTTTAATTTCTTTTAAATTTCATATATAGTCATACATTATCATTGAAATAAAGGGAGTATACTTTCCAATATTTCATAAACAAGACTTGCTAGAATAATCAACACTGCTAGTTAAGGTACAAGTGCAGGTTCTTTGCATGTGGGGTGGTCACTGGTCAGTCCTAAATTTGATAGCGGAATCTGAGGTAGGCCACACTTGGCTATAATTACGCATTAAAACTTGACCGGAGCAGTTGGAAAAGTCATGTTTTTGTTTTGTACCAACGGTACCTTTCCATGGTTCATCTCTCTTTACCATAAACTACCAACGACAATTTTGGGACCCATTATTACCCTCAACGAGCCCCTCTAATTTCACTGATCGTCATTCAACTATCTTTTAATTTTACTAAAGTCACTCAATTATTTTTTGTCTCTTAAAAGTGAAATTAAAAGATAGTTGAATGACCATTAGTTAAATTAACCCAAATAAAATTAATAAAGGAAAAAAACTGAAAAAGAGTAATGAGAAAGCAAATTATTATAAACCCAGTGTTTCAAACTTTTTGGCTCAGCGTTAGATGTGAGCAAGAGCAATCCACTATTCCTTGGGAGTCGTTGAGTTTGTGAACAACTTATACTTAAATCATAATGTGAATAATAATTGGATTATTTAGTCGATATATATAGTATAAAAAGGATATGCAATCTTAAAATGGTTTTCTTTAAGGAATTTGGTAAAAGAGTTTATGGAGAAGAACATTTTTCTCATTTTATTATTTTATCCTAGGATTAGCAATCACAAGAATATTATTTAATATTGAATGTGAGAGAAAAATAATACTGGAATAGTGGTATAAATAATTTCAAAATATAATGAATCAGAAAATTGGATCTAATTCAAAATTAACTAATCTCATATTTATTCCTGAATTATCATCCTTTAGATTTTTAGAATTGTCATTAATTCAGTGGTTTTAAACTTCAAATCACTCCTTGGGGAGCGTCAAATCTTTAATAGAAAAGTTCAATGAATGACGGGTATGATGGTCAAAGATATGTCCATAAACAAGTTGAGTAACATGAGTTTGTCGGTTAGTTCATACTTTATAATTTGCACGTACGCCAAAGTAAATTATGAGTATACTTCTCAATATTAGGCAGCTTTCGTTGTCAAAATTCGAATGGCGAAATACACTACGCTTTTTAATTAATTTTCTTTCACCAACCTTGCTCATAATATCCTTAACGCATGTACGGTTTCTGTTCCAATTTATGTAAACCTATTTTTTTTTTGGTGTATTTAAAAAAGAATGATCTCTTTCTAAATTTGATAACAATTTAGCTTAAACTTACAATTATACCCTTAATGAGAAGCTTTTGTAACCAAACAAATACTCTGACCCCTTTTTGACTTGTTTAGGACCATAAATTCCAAAAGTCTTTATTTTTTTTAAACTTCATGTCCAGTCAAACAGGTTCACATAAATTGAAACGGAGGGAGTAGTACTTAATAATGTAACTTGAATACAATTGAGGCTTAACAACCTTACGTATAATTTGGCCAAACAGACTATAACAACCTAGTCAAGTAACATTAAAACTCTCAATGATAACAACCTAGTCAAGCAATATTTTCACCACAAGTTGGAAAGCAAGCAACGTTGGGTAAACTTGGCCAGCCGTTGCGATCAGCCTATGTAAAGAGAAGTGCAACACACTATAGCCCTCGACTTGATTGTACCCAAAATTTTAGGAATAGAGCTTATAGCACGTACAAATATTGTATTGGGCCTGATAATTTCAATATCTCTTATGTAAATAGTATATCTAGTACAGTGATGGAGAGCATCCAATCCATACACAAATCAATCGGTCCAATTTAAAATCAGTTACATTCTAGCACAATTTTTAGTCTGTTTACAGCTTTCTTAGCCATAGTCTTTGCCGATGAAAATCCACATCCAGTTCCCTTCCTAGATCTTTTGTACTTTACGTTTTCAGCAAAGACGTTTTCGTTAGTAGCATGGGAACTCTCAAGGGAGAAGCAAAGTCCACTTCTCCATGTTAATCGCCTAAATCTTGGGAACCGTCTAGAAGATTAATATTCAACTACTTATCAGTTGGGTCGAATAACTAAATTTTCCGATAAATTTGAGGGAGTTGATACTTCAAGAGGCTCCCAGTTCGTGGTTTTCTTTTCATCCAGGTGCTACGAAGATGTATCATAATTTGAAGCAACACTATTCGTGGCGGAAGATGAAGAATGACATCGTTGGTCATGTTTTACAATGTTTGAATTGCCAACAGGTTAAGTATAAAATCCAAAAATCAGGTAGTTTGAATCAGAATATGGATATACTAGAGTGGAAAAGCGTATCACTATGGATTTCGTAATAGGGTTATCACGTACTTTGAGGAAATTTGGTGCTATTTGGTCATTGAGGGTAGGTTGACCAAGTTTGCGTACTTCATATCCGTGTTGACTACTTATACTTCGAAGAAGTTAGCTTAGATTTACATCCGGGAGGTAGTTCGTTTGCATGGTGTGCCTATTTCTATCATTTCATGTCGTGACGCTCAGTTCACATCTCACGTTTGAAGAGCAGTGCAATGGGAGTTGGATATACAGGTGAGCTTAGCACGACTTTTAACCCACAGACGGATGGTCAGTCCGATCAGACTATTTACATTCTCGAGGACATGCTCCGAGCTTGTGTGATTGATGTTAGAGGTCATTGGGATTAGTTCTTATCTTTTATAGAGTTTGCGTACAATATCGACTATCAGTCCAGCATTCAGATGGCTCCATATGAGGGTTTGTATGGTAGATAGTGTTGTTCTCCTATTGGTTAATTTAAGAGTAGTAAGGCTAGGTTGTAGGGAATAAACTTGGTACGTGATGATTTGGAGAAGCTGAAATTGATTCAAGAACGACTTTGGACAGCTCAAAGCAGGCAGAAGAGCTATACAGACAAGAAGGTTCATGATATGGTATTTATAGAGGGTGAGAAGGTACTTCTGAAGGTTTCACCTATGAAAGTTGTAATGATGTTTGGGAAGAAGGATAAACAATTGAGTCCAAGATTTATTGGATCATTTGAGGTGTTAGAAAAAGTTGATGAGGTTGCTTATAGGTTTGCTTTTCCTCCTAGACTAACGGAGGGGTATTTCATGTTTCTATGCTTCGGAGACAAAATGAAGATAAGTCACATGCTTTGGACTTCAGCACAGTGCATTTAGATGTGAACTCGACTTACAAAGAAGAATCGGTAACTATTTTGGACAAGCGGGTTCGAGAGTTGAGGTCAAATAAGATCGCTTCGGTGAAGATAATTTAAAATAGACAACCGAACGAGGAGGTTTCTTGGGAGACGGAGTCAGATATACGAAGCAGGTAACCATACCTTTTCAGTAGTCCAGGAAAATTTTTAAACCCGTTAGAGGACGAACTTTTGTTTAAGAGGTGGAGAATGTAACGACCTGATTAGTCATTTTGAGTTCTAAAATCCCATTCTCATGTATGAGACTTCTCGTAGGTTGGTTTGATGATTTATGACTTGTGGGGATGGGAGTTCATTCCAAGAGGTTCGGGAGAACTTTAGAATACTTAGTTCCTAACTAGAGGCTTAAGGTTAGAAGAATTAACCAAAGTCAACATTGTAGGTAAACGAGCCCAGATTGGTGACTTAAAGGCTCCAATAAGTTTGTATGATGATTTTGGACTTGTATGTATAATTGGTTCGTTTCTCAGGTGGCCTGAGGTTGATTCGGTGCTTCAACTTAAAAGTTAGAATTAACGTAAGAAAATTTAAGATTTTTGGTTTGATGTTTGATTCTCGATTTTAATGTTGTTTGTGGTGTTTCAAGCCTTTGGACAAGTTTTTATAAGGTATATGGATTTGTGAGAATAATTAGATAGGGTCCTAGGGTCCTAGGGTGCTCGGGTAAGTTTCAGAGTGGTTTCAAATCATTTGAGCTAAGTTAAAATTTTCTGATTTTTGCTACAATCACATATGAGGTGCTATGTTCGCACCTGTGGTGCTGGTTTTGCACCGGCGGGAAGGGCTAGAGTTGGCCATGTTTGCACCTGATTCACATCAACTCGCATCTGCGGTGCTGGATTTGCACCCATGGTGGTCACCTGGCAAATTCACTATTTATTTCCCCAAATCGGAATTTCGTTCATTTTTACCATTTTTGCGACCTAGACTTCGGGAGAAAGCAAATTTTGAGGAGATTTTCACTCGAATCTTAAGGGTAAGTAATTCTTACTTGGATTTAATCAAATATCTTAATTCCCCAAGAATTTCTAAACTAAAAATACGTAACCAAAGAAGGAAATTTGGGGGTTTTTTATCTAAAACTTAAGGGAGTGTACTTTACAAATTTGAATACCGATTTGAACTCGGATTTAGAAACTAATCATATATTTGGGCTCGTGAGGTTATGGGTCAATAGAGATCTGGCCTTAGACACGGGTTTCGATCATTTAAGTCCGAGTTAACTTTTATTGACATTTAAGATTTGATTAAAGATTAAAGCTTTATTGTTTGAAATTGGTTTCTATGATTTTATTTAACCTCGTTAAGTATTTGTTGGCTAGATTTGGAGTGCTTGAAAGTCATGGATAGAGAGAAAGGATTATTGGACGGTTGAGGCTTATTCTGGAAAAGGTTTTAATCATAATTTGAGGAAAAATATCTTAGAAAATGACCTTGTTTGCTAATTATAATGTGTTGGGGGAAAACGTATATGCGAGGTGACGAGCGTATATGCGGGTGTCTAAAATGAACCGGCTGGTCATTTTGAGTATTATAGCCTCGTTCCCCCATTTATTTCTTATTCTGTATTCGTTTGTTTTTATGTCACTTTTCGGGGTAGTTAATTTGGTTCCGGGAATGTTTCGGAATGAATAGGGATACTTAGTTCCAAGGTTGGAAACCTAAGTTGAAAGAGTTGACCGAATATTGACTTATGTGTAAATGACTCCGGAATGAAGTTTTGATGGTTCTGATAGCTCCGTATGGTAATTTTGGACTTAAGAGTGTGTCCAGATATTGATTTGGAGGTCCGTAAATGATTTTGGCTTGAATTGGCGAAAGCTGGAAAAGTTAAAGTTTTGAGAGTTGAGAAGTTTGACCGAGAGTTGACTTTGTTGTTACCGAACACAGATTTTGGTTCCTGAAGTTAGAATAGGTTTTTTGTCATTTATGTCTTGTGTGAAAAATTTGAGGTCAATCGGAGTTGGTTTGATAGGTTTCGGTATCGATTGTAGAAGTTGGAAATTCATTAGTTTCATTAGGCTTGAATTGGGGTGCGAATTCGTGTTTTTGGTGTTATGTGGTGTGATTTGAAGCCTCGACTAAGTTTTTATCATTTTTAGGACTTGCTGGTATGTTTGGATGGGGCCCCGGGGGCCTCGGGTAATTCAGATTGAAAATGGATTGAAATTTGGACTTAAAAGGATGTTGTTGTTGCTGAATTCTGCCGTCATCGCACCTGCGGAGGGAGTGGCCGCAGGTGCGGGTGAGACGTCATAGGAGAGATTTTTGGGGAGGTGGCCTGGGAGCGAGAAATATTCCACACCTGCAAGGTCTCTGATGCGGAAGAGTGGTCGCAGAAGCGGAATTGGCGAGGATGGCCTGGGGGCGCAGAAGCGGACCTTGTACGCAGCGCGTGTGCGCAGAAGCGCTCTTTGCCCACAGAAGCGGGAGCGCAGGTGCGCTTCTTGGACCACAGAAGCGGAGACTATTAGTCTTGAGTTGAAGCTGCACCAGCGATGGACTTTTCGCAGGTATGGAGCCGCAGAAGAGGTTGTTGGTCCGCAAAAGCGAAAATCACCGGGTAGAAATAGTGAGTTCGAGTGTTTTTCATTCATTCTTCATCTTTTGACCTAGAGAATTCGGTTTGTAGCGATATTTAGAGGAATTTTCAAGGAAATCTCGGTGTAAGTGATTCTAACTCGGATTTGGCCATTATACGTGAATCCATCATTTGTTTTGTCATTTAATTAATCTTTTGAGTTGGAAAATTTGGGAAAAAATTTGTGAAACTTCATAGACCGAATTTTGGGGATTTGAAAGGCGATTATGTGGTCGGCATCGGGTGATTTTGGTATGGTTGGACTCATTGTTGAATGGGTGTTCGTATTTTATATATTTTGTTGGTTTCCGAGACGTGGGCCCGAGGTTGATCTTTTGGGTTGACCTTTTGACTTTTGGTTAAAGAACTTAGCTTTATCGTATGGGATTAATTCCTATAGCTTGTATTGATTGTATTAAGTTGTGTGTGGCTAGATTCGAGCCATTCGGAGGTCGATACGCGAGGCAATGGCTTGTTGGAGTAGAGATTTGCGCTGTTTAAGGTAAGTAAAACTTCTAAATTTGATATTAAGGGTATGAATCTCTAAACTACGTGTTATGTGGTTGGTATTGAGGTGACGCACATGCTAGGTGACAGGCGTATGGGAGTGCACCGTGGTAATTTTGACTCGAGAATTATTTTTGTGGTACCGTGTAGTTATCAAACCTTGTTGCTATTCATGAAAATTCCTACGTGTTAGAGTAATTGAGCTACAATCCATGTTAGAAATTATATTTAGGCTATGTGCTTATTCTGTTGGGACCCACTGAAGTCATTTCTGTTATTGATTTATTTGCTTAAATTGCAATTATGTACTCAGTCACATCTATCATTTGCATATCATATCTCAGTCTGTGATACCATTTATTGTTACATCATATTATCATTGTTTGGGCTCATTGGCATAAGATTTGTGAGCCCGAGAGACCCGAGAGATTGATGACTGAGGGAGGCCGAGGGCCTGATTGTGAGTGATATTATGGGATCGGGTTGCACGCCTCAGCATGCTTTATTGATTTATAAATGGATCGGGCGGCACGTCACATCATGCCATGTTGGCATATATTAGTGCTTGGGCACGATCTGCCATTCCGGAGTCTGACATACCAGCAGTGAGCGCAGGTACCGTTGAGTGCTGATTGCGAGTGTTGAGTGATTGAGAGTATTGCGTTATTGGGACTACTGAGTGATTGATCATGCTGAGTGAGGTTGAATACTCCATGAGTATGAGTATATGAATTTATCACCGTGTTGCATTACAGTTGACATGCTTATTTGACATGTAGACATAGAGATGTAACATTCCTTATACTAGCTATACATGGCATATTTTATCAGTATTGAGCTTAACCTGTTGAACTTGAAAGTATGTCTATATTTCTATACTGTGTACAACTAATCATGAGATTTCTTTGAGTTATTGTTGTCATATTCCTGTCATATATGTACAGTTATTATCTGGATTTGGACTGCACCTATCTGAGCTCATCACGACTTTCAGCCCAAGGTTAGTCATGTTACTTATTGAGTACATTGGGTCGGTTGTACTCATACTATACTTTGTAATTCGTGTGCAGATCCAGGTGCATCCGGACTCGGTGGTTGCTAGACTTGGAGTATTACCTGTTTGGACACTTTTGAGGTAGCTGTCATGGCATTCGCAGACCTCGGCTCTCCTTCTTTCACTTTATTTAGCACTGTTCTATCTTTCCAGATAGTTGTATTAGATGTTTTGACTATGTTGACATATAGTAGCTTATGTACTCAGTGACACCCGGATTTTGGAGTTTTGTATTTGATTCGGAGCTATGCCTTCCAGTTATTTATGAGATTTTTACTGTTAAATTCAATTTATCGTGCTTTTAAATTAAAATTGGTTATTTTGTGATTGTCGGCTTGCCTAGTACCATGATAGGTGCCATCACGATATGTTGAGATTTGGGTCGTGACAGTGTCATAGTTTATTCATGCTCGGGGTAGACTATAGGATTTTATTCCTTGTTTGGTTGTTTGCTCTTCTTGACCTATGCTTTATTTGATTATATGACTACGTGAGCGTATTTATTTATGTTGGAGATCATGTTTAGGTTTATGATATTTTTATTTTGCATGATGGCCTATTCTTGAGATGTTAATATACTTGATTTAGACGTAGTCATACATTACATCTTGAACACACATACACCATTATTATGTCCTTGTGCATCTTATTTGTTTTCTCTTAATCATATGCATACATCCTTGGAGATGGAAATCTTGATATAGATTGGTATGCTCATGACACATTGGGACTTAATGAGGGATTGATATTTTTATGGCACGAGGTTTCTGTCATGCGATTATTGTGATATTGACATTGATATGGAATGAAGTTTGTCTCGTGCAGTGTGTGAATATGGATCCATCCCCTTGGAGTTTCCCTCCTCTATTTCTCTGTTAGTGGCATACATGCAGATATTTTGAGATATCGGTTAGTGTCAGACTATGATGATGTCAGTTGATGAGTTGGGCGTAAAGGTGGAAATTTATTTATCTAAGTGAATCCTATATTATCATATCAATGCATCCTACATGCTATCTGTGCATATCTTCTATACGTGCTACTTGATGCCTTTGTTATATGCACAAAATTTGATAGACGAGATAGGAGGATTCATGCTTATATCTCCATTTAATGGTTATACTCTCTTGAAGTTTTGTACTTTTCTCTCTATTGCTTTGTTATATTTATGCATAAACTGAACAAGTTTATTTATTAGTGAGTATCATATGACTTGAATCTCGTTACTACTTCGCTGAAGTTAGTAGGGATACATACTGAGCACATTGGGTCGGTTGTACTCATACTATACTTCTGCATATTTTGTGCAGATTCTGGCATTAGCACTATTGGATCTCGGGAAGGTGCCCAATAGCTGACTTGGGAGACTCGAGGTAGTGCTGCTTGAACCACATAGACTGTCACCACCCAAAATTCCACCTCAGGCTGTGATGGCGCCTAGCCACACTTGCTAAGCAAGCCAACTCAGAATCAACCGAATAAAGTTCAATTCCTTTAATTAACAAAGTTATATGATAATAAAAGTAGGAATAATCTCAAAGTAGTAAATATCTGATACAAGTATAGCATGGTCGAAACACAACCAAAATAGTACAAACCCCAAGAACTAGGTGATACAAGTACACGAGCAACTATTGAATAAGTACAAGTCTGAATACATGATCATAACTGTTTGTGAGAAATGAAATAGACAAAAGATTAAAAGGACGGGGACTCTATATGCTGCGGATCGAAACAATATGACAGCTCACCACGAAGTCCCCAATAACACACTTCTACTCGGCTCAAAGGGTACCGCAATACCAGCTTGAGAACCTGCATAAAAATGTACAGAAGCGTAGTATGAGTACATCACAGTCGGTACCCAGTAAGTATCAAGTCTAACCTCAAAGAAGTAGTGGCGAGGCTAGATACATTCAAACACTTATAACACATAAATAATATAAATAATAATAAGCATAGAGCTGGAACAGTAAATATCCTCATGATCAACAGTTATCAAGATACAAAACAGTCGAAAGACCTAAAGCATGCCTTTTCAATTTAACAGATAATTATATCGCTGGTCAAGTATGGTATTAAAAGATAACATGCTCAAATAACGGATTTTGGACTCCCAATTAGCTCATAAGGATGTCAAGTAACAATTAACAGCAAAATGGATACTTCTAAATGAGTCAATACTATGAATCCATACTCAAAACTGGTACAAGATCAATGTACATCGATGCACAATCCATGTATCAATATATGCTGATACAAAATTAAAGTATCAACCCGGTACAAAATTCGTGTACCTACAACGCTCATAGGATCCAAGGTAACATGAGTAATCACCTGGCTTCGGAGGAACGAATCCAAATCCAAGCGCATAAAAGCATCACTCGTAGTCAATATCCGATAATCATGTCCTATGTGGCATAACTATATCCCATCTCCATGCTTACCTTTCGTACCAACATCCTCAGTCAGAGTCAAGTGTCCTTATTCAACATGATATGCTCAAGAATTAAGGATAAAAGGTGCAAAAGGAATTAATAAAAATGATACGCATATGTGCTCATGGAATCTCTATGTGACTACGGATAATTAAGCAATTCAACATATCAAGAATAAGTTCGCATGCCTTCACAATTAATCATAAGCCTAGACATGATTTCTAACATGAATAAGAGAGCAAATGTGACTACATAAGTCAAATAAATTATGAATCAAATTAGCATATAGTCAAAACAAGGAATAAAATATTTCAATTCTACCCAATCATGATATAAAGTCGATAAGTGCGTATATGCTCGCCACCGCATATATACACCACCCCCAATACCTTAAACACATAGGAAACAAGTCAAATCCTAAGGGTTTCTCTCTTAATAAGGTTAGCCAAGAGACTTACCTCCATCCAATAGCCTAACATCACCAAAAACGTGAAATCCTCAAAAGTCCCACTCCAACGGCTCGAATCTAGTCAAATACAATCAATAACATCAAACAAAGCCATATAAATCGAACTCAAATAATAAAGATTCAATCCCTTAATCAAATAAATAAAGTCAACCTATTCCCACCTCTCAAAACCCGACAAAACTAATAAATCCCAAATACTCATTCCAATACGAGTCTAAACATACAAGTTTTATCCTAAACCGACTCCAAATCGGGGTTCAGATCTCAATTATTCACTTTTCAAAAGTTTTGCCAAAACCCCTAAATTCCACTTCCAAATATCATAATCTATGTGCGAAAATCCATGTGAAAACAAGATGTATTATCAAAATTAAGTAAAAATCACTTACCCTCAAAGTGTTGTAGAATTTCTCCCTAAATATCGCCTCTAGCCGAGCTCCAAAACACAAAATAATGAAAGATGATCAAACCCTCAAAATATATGTTCTGCCCAGCGATTCTAGCACATGCGAGCCCAATTAATGCTTCTGCAACACTGCTTATGCGGTACACACCTTATTTATGCGAGGTCACTTAAGTCCTGACCTTTTGCACCTACGGAGTCTCACTCCACTTCTGCGGTTCACATGTGTTACTAAAACCCCGCTTCTGCGCTAAAGTCCCATGTCTGCCTACCTCCGCTTCGCTTCTGCACTCGCAGATGTGCATAAACCCTGGCATCCGCGGACTCCTGTCTGCTTCTGTGGGCTCGCACCTGTACCCAAACCTCGCAGGTTTGACACACCAGCACCAGAACTGCCAACCAATATCCAAATTATCCGAAGTCAATCCGAAATACACCTGAACCCCTCGGGACCCCGTCCAATCATGCTTACAAGTTTCAATAACTAATCCAAACTTATCCAATTTCTCAAAATACGACGCATAACATCAAAATCAAGAATAGACGAGCAAAACACATGTTAAGCATCTCTTAAGTTATTTAACTTCCAAGCTTCAAACCAAGCGTCCGATTCAAGCCTAACCAATTCGGATTAAACCCAAACTTTGCACAGAATTACCAAATGAGAAAATGAGCTTATCTAACTTCCGGAACAACAATCCGAATCAGATAACCTCATAGTCAACTTTCGGTCAAACTTATGAACTTTCAAATTCTTCAAATTGCCAACTTTCAACAAATATAGCCAAAACCTTCTAGGAACATCCAAATTCAAATCTGAACATATGCTCAAATCTAAAATCACCATACAAACCTATTGAAACCATCAAATCTCAATTCCGAGACTGTTTGCTCAAAAGTCAAACCTTAGTCAACTCTTCCAACTTAAAGCTTCTAAATTGAGAATCATTCTATTAAATCAATCCCGAATCGTACGAACATCAAAACCAAGCATATACGCCAATCACAATACATTATATGAAGCTACTTAGGATCTGAAACTACCTAACAAAATACTATTGCTCAAAATGACCGATTGGATCGTTACATTCCCCCCACTTAAACATACGTTCGTCCTCGAACATGCCAAGAGTCATTCCAAAGCTTCCCACTCACTACATATCTCATCATACACATACCCATGGGTGATCTTATGTCACCTCAACTTATATAAGTTCATTAACACAACCTGACTGAATATGTCCCTACAACCTTAGCTTACAATCCATGGAACCACATTCCAACATCCGAAATTCCCTATAAGAGCCGATTCTTATATACATATATTGTATTAATCGCAACAAGATGTATCAAACCATAAGTATTCTCCCAAGATGTACCCACATGGCATACTCCACCGTTCATATACCCATAGCAATATATTCTGACTACAATAGTTGTTTATTACCAAATTCGGTACCGGTAATATACCTCATATCAAATAGGACCTTGTTCCAAACCTTTGCAACACTGTTAATGATGAAAGAAACCTGTAAAACTCATAATCACTCATTAAATCAACAAGTCATATAGTTTTTTCATCTCACAAGAACCACTGCCGAACTCTAAGCTAAATAATGCCACTATTCTTACAAACACATCTTATCCAAATGCGGTTGAAATAATTCCAATTCCAATAACCTCATCGCAACTAGTACCAACTGCCCGACCGATAGTCCACACCAAAAGCCAGCTAGAGCCGCATGCGTCGCAATCCGTGTACCAAACAAGCAACAATTCAAATGTAGCTTATAACAAAAAGAGGACCAAATGAGAGGACTGTCCAACAAGACTGACAGATACAATCACAAAAGCACCATGCTATGAATCAAATCCACAAGGTTGAAACAAAAAACATGGAATAAGCATCGGAAATTGTATCTAAACATCATACGTTTGTGACATACAACCCGATCCAATCATCATACCGCTCCACACGGAAATACTCATTGAGCCAAAATCCTCATTCTCCCCAAACACATGTGTATTAACAACAAGCACACACTATGCATAAAAATGACATGGAAAGATGGATAGCTAGAGCGCTACGGAAAGGCAAGCACTACTACTGTGCAATAAACAAATCAACATCTCAAGAGCCATCTCACTCCTATACCATCACAAGGCCTAAACAGGACCACAACATGCATGTGAATAATTAAGTAGCCTCACAACCTATCATACCATATGGGAGTAACACATGAAACAGATTAGGGCAAGAATAACATCCATTCAGCCTGATGACACCCCCATAGAAAAAGTTGCAATGAGTAAGCAATCTGATCCAATATAGAGTACTCATTCTTATTAGACCTACCAATAGGCCCCAAACCGATTCAGATCATCCTAAAATAGTTAAATAACCTCCTAGAATCCAAAACAATCTCATCAATGACATATACAATTAGCTGTCTAGCCCTTAATACACATTTATAGTCCACAACCAATGGAACAACCTGCCTCCATGACGATCAAATAAATAAATATCGAGAATACAAAATCTCCATACATGATCTCTATTTCTCCCACTTAAATGACTGATACATCACTCATACACAATTGCCTCACAAGAAATATTCCCATAAGCCTTCCGCACCAAGTGGAAAAAATCTAATCATCCACGGTCACAAACCACCCGACCTCTGTAGTACTAGTCAAGCCTCCACAAATTAATATACAATGTGTCTTCTACAACACACACTCTCCTTAGGCGATGCAAGATAGTGCTAGTATTCTTTTAAACATGCTAAAATTTGCAGGCTATCAAGAACTCATGACATTCCTTTAAAAATTGAACTACAAACTTGTCCATTCAATCTCAATCCCATACGACTCACCGCATCTAACATACCACAACACGAAAGTATGAGAATACCGTAATCAATTATGAATCACGAATAGGATACACACCCATCGACCATAAATCTTCCACTTAACTTAGTTTAGAAGAAAATCACAACACACAACAACCTCCACACATCCATAAAATACATCAACCTCAAGTAGTGGTCAAATTATCACAAACTCTTCGGAACCATTTGCACATAACCAAGCCATCATAACTAAATCTCCCTAAATCAACCAAGTCACGTAGACTGTCAAACATCTGCAGCCCTATTATACCAAAGGAACTGATCACCTCTATTACAATGCTGAACCAAGTCACTGCTAAACGGATCCAACTTCTTCATATTACTCATGACCCGTATTGACGGAAACACTTCTCCTTCCCAGTAACTATGGACCTCAATCAAAACCCATCCCAAGTGATCCCAATGCGAGATGTTGTCATCCTAAGATTCGTAAGCCATTTATTTCATCTTATAAGCCCAATAGTACCTCTTATACACCGATCGAAAGGTTCGTGATGTTGCCTACATGGTGGGAGAGAAGGTATTTCTCAGAGTTTCGCCCATGAATGGTGTTATAAGGTTCATGAAGAAGGAAAGGTTGAGCCCTCGGTATATCGGCCCTTTTGAGGTTCTTGAGAGGATTGGAGAGGTGGCTTACAAGCTTGCATTGACACCTAGTCTATCGATTGTTCATCCAGCGCTTTATGTTTCCATGCTCCAAAAGTATTTTGGAAATCCGTCTCATGTTTTGGACTTCAGCACAGTTCAGATAGATAGGGGATTTGACTTATGATGTGGAGCCAGTGGCCATTTTGGATCAGCAAGTTCGAAAGTTGTGGTCAAAGAATATAAATTTAGTGAAAGTATAGTGGAGATGTCAGCTAGTCGAGGGGGATACTTGGGAGACTGAGCAGGAGATGCGGAGCAGATATCCATGCCTATTTGAAGCTCCAGGTATATTTCTAGACCCGTTCGAGAACAAACGCTTGTTTAAGAGGGGGAATGTATAGACCCGGGCAGTGTTTTAATTATTATAGCTCCGTTCTCCATTTATTGATTATTCTATATTATTTTGTTGTTATATGACTTGTCGGGGTGTTTGGTTTGGTTCCGGGGATGTTTCAGAATGAATTGGGACACTTACTCCCAAGGTTGGAAGCCTGAGTTGACAGAGTTGAGCGGATATTGACTTCTACATAAATGACTTTGGAATGGAATTTTGATGGTTCCTATAGCTCTGTATGGTTATTTTGGACATAGGAGTATGTCTGGATATTGATTTGTAGGTCTGTAGATAATTTTGGCTTGAATTGGCGAAAGTTGGAAAAGTTGAAGTTTGAAGAGTTGAGAAGTTTAACCGAGAGTTGACTTTGTTATTACTGGGCTCGGATTTTTATTCCGAAAGTAGGAATATGTCATTTGTGTTATTTATGACTTGTGTGCAAAATTTGAGGTCAATCGAAGTTGGTTTCATAGGTTTCAACATCGATTGTAGAAGTTGGAAATCCATTAGTTTCATTAGGCTTGAATTGGGGTACGAATTCGTATTTTTTGTGTTATGTGGTGTTATCTGAAGCCCGACTAAGTTCATATCATGCTTTAAGACTTGTTGTGATGTTTGGATTGGGTCCCAAGGGCCTCGAGTGAGTTTCGGATTGAAAATGAATTCAAATTTGGACTTAGAGGGATGTTGTTGGTGAAGTCTGGTGTCAACGCACCTGCGAAGGGAGTGGCCATAGGTGTGGTCACACAGGTAGAGGGTGAGCTATCATAGGAGCGAGTTTTGGGGAGGTGTCCTTGGAGCAAAGGTGCGAGGAAGATTCTGCACCTATGAGGTCGCAGATGCGGAAGAGTGGTCGCAGAAGTGGAATTGGCGAGGATAGCCTGGGGGCGCTAAAGCGGACCTTGTCTGCATGCACATGTGCGCAGATGCGCTCTTTGCACGCAGAAGTGGATACTGTTAGGCATGAGTTGAAGTTGCACCTGCGATGGATTTTCTGCAGGTGCGGAGCCCCAGAAGCGGATGATGGTCCGCAAAGGGGAAAATCGCTAGGCAGAAATTTGACCAAGAGAGCTCGGTTTGTGGAGATTTTAGAGGGAGTTTCAAGGAAATCATCAGGGTAAGCGATTCTAACTCGGATTTGGCCATTATACGTGAATCTATCATTGTGTTTTTCAATTAATTAGTGTTTTGATTTGGAACATTAGGGGAAATATTTGTGAAACTTCATAGACCGAATATTAGGGATTTGAAAATTGATTTGTGGTTGGAATTGGGTGATCTTGGTATGGTTGAACTCTTTGTTGAATGGGTGTTCGGATTTTGTAAATTTTGTTGGATTTCGAGACATGGGCCAATGGTTGACTTTTCTGATTGACCTTTTGACTTTTGGTTAAAGAACATAGGTTTATCGTATGGGATTGATTCTTATAGCTTGTATTGATTGTATTAAGTTGTTTGTGGCTAGATTCGAGTCGTTCAGAGGCCGATTCGCGAGGCAAGGACTTGTTGGAGTAGAGATTTGAGTGGTTTGAGGTAAGTAACACTTCTAAACTTGATATTGAGGGTATTAATCCCTGAACTACGTGTTATGTGGTTGGTGTTGAGGTGACGCACATGTTAGGTGATTGAACATGTGGGCGTGCACTGTGGTAATAGTGACTCGGTTGTTTCCGTGGTACCGTGTAGTTATCAAACCTTGTTGCTATTCATGAAATTCCTACGTGTTAGAGTAATTGAGCTTCAATCCATGTTAGAAATCATGTCTAGGCTATGTGCTTATTCTGTTGGGACCCACTGAGTTGTATCTGTTGTTGGTTTATTTTCTTAAATTGCAATTATGTACTCAGTTATATCTATCATTTGGATATCATATCTTAGTCTCTGTTACCATTTATTATTACATCATATTATCATTGTTTGGGCTCATTGGTATGGGTATATGAATTTATCACCGTGTTGCATTACAGTTGACATGCATATTTGACATGTAGACATAGAGATGTAACATTTCTCATACTAGCTATACTTGGCATATTTTATCAATATTGAGCTTAACCTGTTAAACTTGAAAGCATGTCTATATTTTTCTACTGTGTACAACTGATCATGAGATTTCTCTGAGTTATTGCTGTCATATTCCTATCATATCTCAACTATTATTATCCGGATTTGGACTGTACCTATCTGAGCTCGTCACGGCTTTCAGCCCAAGATTAGTCTTGTTACTTATTAAGTACATTGGGTCGGCTGTACTTATAATACTCTTTGCACTTCGTGTGCAGATCCAGGTGCATTCAGACTCAATGGTTGCTAGATTTGGAGTATTACCTGCTTAGAGACGTTTGAAGTAGCTGTCATGGCATTCGCAGACCTCGACTCTCCTTATTTTAATTTATTTAGAACTATTCTATCTTTCCAGACAGTTGTATTAGACGTTTTGACTGTGTTGACATGTAGTAGCTCATGTTCTCGGTGACACCCGAATTTTGGGGTTTTATATTTGATTCGCAGATATGCCTTCCGGTTATTTATGAGATTTTTACTGTTAATTTCAATATATCATGCTTTTAAATTAAAATGCATGGTTATTTTGTGATTGCCGGCTTGCCTAGTACCGTGATAGGTTCCATCACGACATGTTGAGATTTGGGTCGTGACAAGTTGGTATCAGAGTCTAGGTTACATAGGTCTTACGAATCATGAACAGGTTTAGTAGAGTCTTACTGATCGGTAGGAAGACGTCTGTACTTATCTTTGAGAGGCTACCGAGCCATTAGGAAAACTTCACTTTCTTGTATTCTTGTCGTGCGGATTTGTTGATTCTGGAAACTAACTTCTGTTACTCTATTCTTTCACAGATGGAGAAGACACGTTCTACCTGATCGGGCGAACGACCACTGGTACTACCAGCTAGGGGTGCGGTAGAGGCCGAGGTGCTGCTCGTACAATAGCTAGAGCAGCACTTCTGGATCCACCAGTTGCTGCAGCTCAGGAGCAGATTCCATATGTGGTTCAGCGGTGGGACCAGCTCAGACACCAACTATGCCCATTGTGATTCCAGACCTTCAGGAGGCATTTGCCTAGATATTGACTGTATGCACTAGCCTTGCTCAGGCGGTTTCAGTTCAGGTCGCACCAGCCACTTCTTAGTCCAGGGGAGATGCTCACACCCCTGACGCCCGTACTCCAGAGCAGGTGGTTCAAGGACTTCAGACACTGAGGGGTACTACCAGCCAAGCCGGTTGCAGCTGCTCAGGCCCAGGTGGGTCCCCCTATGAGTGATAAGAAGCAGAAGAGGCTAGAGTAGTTTGGGAGGCTCAGGCCTCCTTCATTCTGTGGGGCTGAGTTAGAGGATGCTCAGGACTTCTTAGACAGGTGTTAGATTCTTCGCACGGAAGGTACTTTGGAGACTAGTGGAGTTTCATTTACTACTTTTCAGTTGTCGGGGGCAGCCTTCCGATGGTGGGAGGCTTATAAGTTAAGCAGGCCAGTTGGCATTGCACCTCTTACGTGGCATGAGTTATCAATTCTTTTCTTGGAGAAGTTTGTTCCACAGACCCGCAGGGAGGAGTTGCGTAGGCAGTTTGAGCAGCTACGCCAGGAAGGAATGTTAGTGACCCAATATGAGATGAGATTTTCAGAGTTGGCTCATCAAGCGATCTGGTTGGTTCCCACAGAGAGGGAGAGGATTAGGAGGTTCATTTATGGCCTCAACTATTGACTACGCTTCATCATGACTCAGGAGTTTGCATCAGGTGCTTGGTTTGACGAGGTGGTTGATATTGCTAGGCAACTAAAACAGGTTCGTAGTTAGAAGCGTGAGGAGAGAGTGGCTAAGAGGCCTCGTGGTTCAGGTGGTTTCAGCGGTATTTCTTCTGGATGGCAGTCCCACCACATTAGGGATCGTCCTTATAGGCCCGCTCAGATGGCTCATCTGGTTCATCGTGGTGCATCAGCTATCCATGGTTTATACAGTGCTCGTACGAGTTAGCCATCTCTCAGTGCCTGATAAGTGAGTATTTTACAAACTTATCTCGGCTTTAATCTTAGATTTTTGCTATGTTTGATTGATGAAATTGTGTGTTTAATGTCATTTACTTCTATTTTACAGGTTTTATGTGATTTAGAAGTGATCGTGAAGAAACCAAGTGAAAACAAGCAAAAAAAAGGAGGTAAATGAACAATAAAAATCTGCCCAGTGAATTACCCTTCGCGAACGCAAAGATTTAATGCGAACGCGAAGCAGCAGGAAGCCAACCCTTCACGAAAACGAAGCTGCAAAAAACAAACCTTCGCGAACGTGAAGAAGAAATGGGCGGAAAAATTGAGCAGTTCTGAAATTTTACGTTTTTGACCCCCAAACCATTTAATACACGACCTAGCTTATTGGAAAGGGATCTTTGGCTTATTTTGACAATCTCTGCACATCTTGGGCAGAATTTTGGCATTTTTGGAGCTAGGGTTCTTGCACACACACTTGGGTCTTGAAGATTTGGAGCTTTTGGTTGAGAATTTCTTACCCATTATGTTCAATTCTCATTTTCTTGCTTTGTATTGAATATCTAAGTATATAGTATTTTTCCAACACTTAAATCTTGCTTATGGGAATATTCATATTTAAAGTGAGGATTAAATATCTTGTTGTGTTTATGTATCGAACGATTTTTATTTATTATGAAGTGAGTTATTGTTTCTTTAATTATTGTTGTTTTTTAATGTTTCCAAATGGATTAGCTAACCCTAGGACTCTCCCATTCACTTTGAATTAATTTTGGAAAAAATAATTTGGGGTTGGGTAAGATTAATTAACAAGAACTTGAGGGATTAACCCTCACTTTATAGATTCTACCCAGGGATAGGATTGAACTACTTGTAGCCATATTCGGGTATGCTTAATCTCTTAATTGTTTTAGGAATAATTCAATTAGGAAGTCTTGTTAGTCTTCGGAAGAAGCTAATATAGAATTATTACCCGAGGCTAATTAACATAAACTCGCTCATATTTATAAAATCATGAAATACATTAGATCTTTACTTGAGTGTAATTCCCAATACATCCATGCTTGTAGCCATTGATCATTTTACTTGCTTTCTAGGTTAGTTTACATTTTCGCAATTAGTTATAAATATTTTCTCAAAACCTTTCTAAGTGTTTGGCTTAGCATAAAAAGTGATAATTCTCTTACACACCTAATCGCCTACCTATTGTTCTCTGTGGGATTCGACGCCGACTCATAGTTGGATAAATTATATTGCATGAGACCGTGTCCATTTACTTTTTAGTAGTGGATTTGGACGTCGTTTGTGCCCTCCCAGCTCAAAGTTCATCTCGTGCTCCATCAACTCAGGGTTCATCTGTATCAGGTTCTTCTAGCAGTGTTTTTGGTTCTCGGGGTCCGATACAATCTCCACCACCATTGGAGGATCAGAGTTGCTTCGAGTGCGGGAGTTTGGTCATTTGTGGAGGTAGTGTGCCCATCATTTTGGAGGTCCAGTTCAGCAGAAGGCTTAGGTTATGACTTACACACCAGTTACTTCACCACCCGCTCAACCAGCTCGGGGTGGGGCTCAAGTAGATAAAGGTCTCCCTAGAGGGGGAGGCCAATCAGGTGATGGTCAGGCTCGATGCTATGTTATCCCTGCCAGGCTAGAGGCCGTTTCTTCAGATGCAATGATAACATGCATTGTTTCAGTGTGCCATAGGGATGCTTCCATATTATTTGATCCTGGTTCCACTTATTCATATGTATCATCCTAGTTTACTAGTTATTTGGATATGTCGCATGAGTCCTTAGTTTTGCCTGATCATGTATCTACACTGGTGGGCGATTCTATTGTTGTGGACCATGTGTATCGGTCGTGTATGGTAACTATTGGAGAATTGGAGACGAGAGTTGTTCTCTTATTGCTTAGTATGGTTGATTTTGACGTGATTCTGGGCATGGAGTTTTTGTCTCTATGTCATGGTATTCTGAATTGTCACACTAAGACCGTGACGTTGCCGATACTGGGTTACCTAGGATCCAGTATAGAGGTTTTCTAGACTGTTCCCAGTAGGGTAATTTCATTTCTGAAGGCCCAATAGATGGTTAGGAAGGGGTGTTTGTCTTATTTGGCTTTTTTGAGGGATGTTGGTGTTAATACTCCTACCATTGATTTTGTTCTGGTAGTGGGAGACTTTCCGGATGTGTTTCCTGCAGACCTGTCGGGCATGCCGCCAGATAGGGATATTGATTTTGGTATTGACTTGGAGCCGAGCACTCAGCTCATTTCTATCTCTTCGTATCGTATGGCACTAGTAGAGTTGAAGGAACTGAAAGAGCAGCTTCATGAGCTTGTTGATAAGGGGTTCATTAGGCCTAGTATGTCGCCTTAGGGTGCATCGATTTTGTTTGTGAAGAAGAAGGATGGTATTATGCAGATGTGCATTGACTATAGGCAGTGGAACAAAGTTACAATCAAGAACAAGTATCCTTTGCCGCACATTGATTATTTATTTAACCAGCTTTAGGGAACTAGAGTGTTCTCTGAGATTAATTTGAGGTTTGGGGATCTCCAGTTAAAGATTGAGGATTCTGATATTCTGAAGACGGCATTCAGGACCCGCTATGGTCACTATGAGTTCCTTTTGATGTCTTTTTGGATGACCAATGCCCCAGTAGCATTCATGCATATAATGAACAATGTATTCTAGCCATATCTTGATTCGTTTGTCATAGTGTTCGTTGATGATATCTTGGTGTACTCACGTAGCCAGTAGGAGCATGCTCAACATCTGAGGATTGTACTACAGACGTTGAGGGAGGAAAACCTTTTGGCTCAGTTCGATGGTGTTCTTGGGGCACGTGGTGTCCAGCGAGGGGATCAAGGTAGTCCGAAGAAGATTGAGGCGGTTCAGAGTTGGCCCAGACCGTCTTCAGCTACTGAGATTCGGAGTTTTCTTGGCTTGGCCGGATATTATCGTCGCTTCATGGCGGGGTTCTCATCCATTGTAGTGCCTTTGACCAGGTTGACCCAGAAGGGTGCTCCATTCATGTGGTCAGATGAGTGTGAGGAGAGATTGCAGAAGCTCAAGACCGCATTGATCACAGCTTCAGTTCTAGTTTTACCTTCAATATCGGGTTCTTATACAGTATATTATGATGCTTATCGTATTGGTATTGGGTGTGTCTTGATGTAGGAGGGTAGATTGATTACTTATGTTTCACGCCAATTAAAGCCTCATGAGAAGAACTACCCCGTTCATAATTTGGAGTTGGCAGCCATCGTTCATGCATTGAAGATTTGGAGGCATTATCTCTATGGCATGTCTATTAAGGTATTTACAGATCATTGGAGCCTTCAACACTTGTTTAAGAAAAAAGATCTAAATTTGAGGCAATAGAGATGGTTGGAGCTATTAAAAGACTATGATATTACCATTTTGTATCATCTCGAGAAGGTCAATGTGGTGGCCGATGCCTTGAGTAGAAAGGTGGTGAGTATGGGCAGCCTTTCATATATTCCTGTTGGTGAGAGACCGTTTGCATCAGATGTTCAGGCCTTGGCCAATCAGTTCGTGAGATTAGATGTTTCGGAGCCTAGTCGGGTTCTAGCTTGCGTGGTTTTTCGTACTTCTTTATATGATCACATCAGAGAGCGTCAGTATGATGACCCCCATTTGCTTGTCCTTAAGGACATGGTTCAGTACAGTGATGCCAAGGAGGTTTCTATTGGTGATGATGGGGTGTTGTGTATGGAGGGTCAGATTTGTGTGGCCAATGTAGATGGGTTACGTGAGGTCAAAGAATATAGATTCAGTGAAAGTACAAGGGAGAGGTCAGCTGGTTGAGTAGGATACTTGTGGGACCGAGCGGGAGATACAGAGCAGATATTCACGCCTATTTGAGGCTCCAGGTATAATTCTATACCCGTTCGAGGACGAACGCTTGTTTAAGAGGGGGAGAATGTAAGGACCCGACCAGTTTTTTGAATATTATAGCCTTGTTCCCCATTTGTTTCTTATTCTATATTTGTTTGTTATTATGTGACTTGTCGGGGTGGTTGGTTTGGTTCAGGAGATGTTTCAGAATGTATTGGACACTTAGTCCCAAGGTTGGAAGCCTAAGTTGAAAGAGTTGACAGGAAGTTGACTTATGTGTAAATGACCCTGGAATGGATTTTTGATGGTTCCCATAGCTATATATGGTGATTTTGAACTTAGGAGTGTGTCTGGATATTGATTTAGAGGTCCGTAGATGATTTTGGCTTGTATTGGTGAAAGTTGGAAAAGTTGAAGTTTTGAGAGTTGAGAAGTTTGACCGAGAGTTGACTTTGTTGTTACTGGACACAGATTTTGGTTCCGAAAGAATAGGAATGTTGTCATTTATGACTTGTGTGCATAATTTGAGGTCAATCGGAGTTGGTTTGATAGGTTTCAACATCGATTGTAGAAGTTGGAAATCCATTAGTTTTATTAAGCTTGAATTGGGGTTAGAATTCGTGTTTTTGGTGTTATGTGGTGTGATTTGAAGCCTCGACTAAGTTTGTATCATTTTTTAGAACTTGTTGGTATGTATGGATAGAGTCTCGGGGGCCTCAGGTGATTCAGATTGAAAATGGATTGAAATTTGGACTTAAAGAGATACTGTTGTTGCTGAATTATGTCATCATCGCACCTACGGAGGGAGTGGCTGCAGGTGCGGTTACGCAGATGTGGGTGAGACATCATAGTAGAGACTTTTGGGGAGGTGGTCTGGGAGCGAGGAAATTCCGCACCTGCGAGGTTGTGGATGCAGAAGAGTGGTCGCAGAAGTAGAATTGGCGAGGATGGCCTGGGGGCGCAGAAGAGGACCTTGTACGCAGGCGCGTGTGTGCAGAAGTGTTCTTTGCCCGCAGAAATGGGAGTGCAGGTGTGGTTTTTGGACCGCAGAAGCAGAGACTATTGGTCTTGAGTTGAAGCTGCACCTGCGATGGATTTTTCACAGGTACGGAGCCGTAGAAGTGGCTGCTTGTCCGCAAAAGCAAAAATCGCTGGGCAGAAATAGTGAGTTCGAGGGTTTTTCATTCATTCTCCACCTTTTGACCAAGAGAGCTCGATTTATAGTGATAATTAGAGGGATTTTCAAGGAAACCATCGGGGTAAGTGATTCTAAATCGGATTTGGCCATTATACGTTAATCCATTGTTGTTTTTGTCATTTAAATAGTCTTTTGAGTTGGACAATTTGGGGAAACATTTGTGAAACCTCATAGACCAAATTTTGGGGATTTGAAAGGTGATTTTGTGGTTAGCATTGGGTGATTTTGGTATGTTTGGACTCGTTGTTGATTGGGTATTCGGATTTTGTAAATTTTGTTGGATTCATAGACGTGGGCCCGAGATTGATGTTTTGGGTTGACCTTTTGACTTTTGGTTAAAGAACTTAGCTTTATCATATGGGATTGATTCCTATAGCTTGTATTGATTTTATTAAGTTGTCTGTGGCCATATTCGAGTCGTTCAGAGGCCGATTCGCGAGGTAAGGGCTTGTTGGAGTAGAAATTTGCACAGTTTGAGGTAAGTAAAACTTCTAAACTTGATATAGAGGGTATGAATCCTTGAACTACGTGTTATGTGGTTGGTATTGAGGTGACGCACATGCTAGGTGTCGGGCGTGTGGGCGTGCACCGTGGTAATTATGACTCGATAATTGTTTTCGTGGTACCGTGTAGTTATCAAACCTTGTTGCTATTCATGAAATTCCTACGTGTTAGAGTAATTGAGCTGCAATCCATATTAGAAATCATGTTTAGGCTATGTGCTTATTCTGTTGGGACCCACTGAGGTCATTTCTGCTGTTGATTTATATGCTTAAATTGCAATTATGTACTCAGTCACATCTATCATTTGCATATCATATCTTAATCTCTGATGCCATTTATTGTTACATCATATTATCATTGGTTGAGCTTATTGGCATGAGATTTGTGAGACCGAGAGACTGTAGAGATTGATGATTGAGTGAGGTCGAGGGCCTTATTATGAGTGATATTATGGAATCGGGTTGCACGCCGCAACATGCTTTATTTATTTATGATGGGATCGGTCTGCACGTCGCAGCATGCCATGTTGGCTTATATCAGCGCTTGGGCACGATCCGCCCTTCCAGAGTCTGACATACCGGCAGTGAGCACAGGTACCATTGAGTGCTGAGTGCGAGTGTTGAGTGATTGAGAGTGTTGAGGGATTGGGACTGCTGAGTGATTGAGCGTGCTGAGTGAGGTTGAATACTCTGAGTGTATGAGTATATGAATTTATAATTGTGTTGCATTACATTTGACATGCATATTTGACATGTAGACATAGAGATGTAACATTCCTCATACTAGTTATAGTTGCCATATTTTATCAGTATTGAGCTTACCCTGTTGAACTTGAAAGCATGTCTATATTCTTGTACTGTATACAACTGATCATGAGATTTCGTTGAGTTATTACTGTCATATTCCTGTCATATATGCACTGTTATTATTTGGATTTGGATTGTACCTATCTGAGCTCGTCACAGCTTTCAGCCCAAGGTTAATCATGTTACTTATTAAGTACATTGGGTCGGTTGTACTTGTCACGGCCCAATTTCTCCCTCCGTGAATCGTCGTGATGGCACCTAGTCTCTACGACTAGGTAAGCCTAACACTTTTGCGGAAGTGAAACTAAAGCATGAACATTAACTTCTAACAGTAACAAATATCTAATAAGCAATTGAATGCCACTCGGCATATACAATTAACACCTCTAAAAATGTACAAAACAATTTCCCAAAACTCGGAATACCGTAAGGCACAAGCTACTAAGTAGTCTTAACCGTTCTATACATCATTTCTACAGAAAGAAGGAAAAATGAACATAGGGGGATAGAGGGGGACTCTGAGGATCTGCGGGCGCGAGCAGATGTACCTTGAAGTCTCCAATAAGCAGCAGTGACTACAATTAGTGATTAGGCTGGTAAGATGAACCTGTATCTGCACACGAAAGATATGTGTAGGAAAGGGCGTGAGTACACCACAACGGTACCCAGTAAGTGCCAAGCCTAACCTCGGTCGCGTAGTGACGAGATCAGATCAGGCCCTACTGGTATAAATATAATGAAATAAGACAGAATAAAATATCGCAGTAAAATAAATACGGAAATCTAACAGGAATAGAATCAATGAAGACAACAACTTAGAACACAGTGATAACAACAGGGGATCTCCCGAGATACCGTCTCGTAGTCCCAAACGTAAATGAGCAGGGGGATCTCCCAAAATATCGCTCCGTAGTCCCAAAATAAATATGCAAAATAGGGGGATCTCTCGGAATACCGTTCTGTAGTCCCAAAGTAAATATGCAGTACAGAGGGATCTCCCGGAATATCGTTCGGTAGTCCCAAAGTAAATATGAAGTACATGGGGATCTCCCGGAATACCGTTCCATAGTCCCAAAGTAAATATGCAGCGCAACCAAACGAAATAACAATTACAGCAAGAAATCCTACAGTTTAAACTAAGTTCAAGTCAAGGAAAGCAGGTAATTTCACTAAACATGCTGCACATAATTCAAATAGGCAGTTAAACAAGTAGGCATGCTATTCTAGCCTAAACAGGATAGTTACATATGGTAGTGTGTTTCAAATAAAGAGAAAACAAGTTATGACTTGGTGAAAAAACTAAGTTTTACAACAAATAGCCAGTGTACGTACTCATCACCTCACGTATACGGCGTTCACATATCAAACAGTACTAAATTCTAAGGGGAGTTTTTCTCACACAAGGTTAGGCAAGCCACTTACCTCGAACCAAGCTCAATCAATCAGTCACAATGCCTTTTCCACGAATATCCGGCTCCGAGTGGCCCAAATTTAGCCAAAATCAATTACATAGCATAAATATATCTACAAAAGACTAATCTAGCTAATGAAATCAAAACTAACGCAAGAAATTGAAAAATCGCTCAAAAAGCCTCCCCGGGCCCACGTCTCGAAATCGGGTAAAAGTCACAAAATACAATCACCCATTCACTCACGAGTTCACTCGTACAAAAATTACTCAAATCCGATACCACAATCTCGATCAAAATCCCAAAATTCGGCCTAAGAACATTTCTCAAAACTTTCCCAAAATTTCACCCCAAATCCGAAATTAAATGATAAAATTAATGATGTATTAGTGGGATATAACCATAACGGAGTTAGGAATCATTACCCAATGACTTCATCTAAAAATCTCTCAAAATTTCATCTTCTACCGAGCTCCCAATTCAATTTTGTGATATGAACTCAAAACCCTCATTTTTGAACTTTAATACTGCCTAGTGATTCCTTAATCGTGATCGCAGAATTACCCTCGCGATCGCGAAGAACAACTTTGCTGCCCTAGAAATTAACTCTACGCGATCGCGTAAACCACCATGCGAACGTGATGCTCTGGCTCCCATACTCACGTGATCGCGAACGTCCTCACGCGTTTGCGATGAGCAAAGCGCGTGGCCCAGCTTTGGTCCACTTAACCCTACGTGAACGCGACCTTGTCTCTGCGTTCGCGAAATACCACCTCACATCACTGCACGTTCCCATGCCCATATCCGTGAATGCAAAGAACAATTCCATCCTCTGCCCAGCTAAGCCTACGTGATAGCGAATCACCCCACGCGATCGCGTATAAGAAAACCAGAACTCAGACACCAGAAAACTTCAGTAACCTCCTAAGTCCAAAAATCGATCTATTGGGCATCCGAAACTCACCTGAGGCCCCCGGGACCTCAACCAAACATAAAAAACAATCCTAAAATACAATACAAACTTAGTCGATCACTCAAACCACATCAAACAACGCAAAAATCAAGAATCAGCCTCCAATTCAAACTTAAAGAACTTGAAACTTCAAAATTCGATAACCGACGCCGAAACCAACCAAACCACGTCCAATTGACCCCAAATTTTGCACACAAGTCATATTCAACATTAAAAACCTACTCCAACTTCCGGAATTAGATTCTGATCCCGATATCAAATTTTCACTACCGGTCCAAAACTCCAAAAATTTGACTTTTGCCAATTCAAACCTAAATAAGTTACAGACCTCCAAAACACAATCCGGATACGCCCCTAAGTTCAAAATCACCTAACAGAGCTAATAGAACTGACAGAACTCCATTGCGGAGTTGTCTTCACACAGTTATGACTATGGTGCCAATCCTAAGGCTTAAAACTCCATTTAGGGACTAAGTGTCCCAAACACTTCCAAAATCTAAAATGAAACCTCCGGGCAAGTCACAATAGCAGAAAAAGATACGGGGGAAGCAGTTAAATAGGGGATCAGGGCTATAACTCTCAAGACAACCGGCCGGGTCGTCACAGTACTCATGCTACACTTTGCAGTTCGTGTGCAAATCCATTTGCATCCGAACTCGGTGGTTGCTAAACTTGGAGTATTACTTGCTTGGAGACTTTTGAGGTAGCTGCCATGGCGTTCGCAGACCTCGACCCTCCTTCTTTCAGCTTATTTAGCATTGTTCTACCTTTCCATATAGTTGTATTAGAATTTTTGACTATGTTGACATGTAGTAGCTCATGTACTCAGTGACACACGGATTTTGGAGTTTTGTATTTGATTCGGAGATATGCCTTCCGATTATTTATGAAATATTTACTGTTAAATTCGATATATCATGATTTTAAATTAAAATGGGTGGTTATTTGTGATTGCCGGCTTGCATAGTACCGTGATAGGTGCCATCACGACATATTGCGATTTGGGTCATGACAGTGTCATAGTTTATTCATGCTCGGGGTAGACTATAGGCTTTTTATGCGTTGTTTGGTTGTTTTCTCTTCTTGACTTATGCTTTATTTGATTATATGACTACATGATCCTATTTATTTATGCTGGAGATCATGTTTAGGCTTATGATATTTTTATTTTGCAGGATGGCCTATTCTTGAGATGTTAATATACTTGATTTAGACGTAGTCATACTTTACATCTTTAACACATATACGCAATTATTATGTCCTTGTGCGTCTTATTTGTTATATCTTAATCATATGCATACCTCCTTGAAAATGGAAATCTTGATATAGATTGGTATGATCATGACACATTGGGACTTAATGAGTGGATTGATATTTTTATGTCACGAGGTTTTTGTCGTGCGATTATTAAGATATTGACATTGATATGGAATGAAATTTGTCTCGTGCAGTGTGTGAATATGGATCCACCCCTAGGGTCACCCTCATCTATTTCTCTCTTGGTGGCATACATCCAGATATTTTGAGATATTGATTAGTGCCAGACTATGATGATGTCGGTTAATGAGTTGGGCGTAAAGGTGGAAGATTTATTTATCTAAGTGAATCCAGACTCCTGAGGGGCTCCTTTCAGTCCAAGCGCTATATCGCTACCGCGTGCAACCCGACCCAATCATATAAGTAGCCATAAAGCTCGTTGCGGCGTGCAACCCGATCCACAAAATGTAACCAATATATCGGTGTGGCATGCAACCTAATCCCATAAAATGTAATCAATATAACATGCTACGGCGTGCAGCCCAATCCCAAAATATCACTCTCACTCAGGCCCTCGGCCTCACTCAGTCATCAATCTCTCCAGTCTCTCTCACGGGCTCACAATGTCATGAAACTAGCCAGACAATAATGATATGATGTATCAATAAATAACTAAGAATAAGATATGATATGAATGCATGAATATGACGGAGTACGAAATATCAGTGAGATGACAGTAAGAAACGACCACTATGGGTCTAAACAATATCGGCATAATGCCCAAACATGATATCTAGCATGATTGACAGCTTAACTACTTTATCACATGGTGAAAACACGGATATCAACAAAGTAGGACCACTATACAATTCCATGAAAACAACTAAGGGTGGCAAGTGGGCCGGTCCCGGGCCTAAACGGGCCAAGTGGGTTGGTCCAAACGGTCCCGGTCCCGGGCCAGTCCCAAATTGAATGGGTCAAATGGTCCCGGGCTAAACGGTCTTTTTGTAGGGATCGGCCCGGGACCGGGACCGTTTGGTCTAAGTGGGCTAAGTGGGCCCAATATATTATTTATTTTTAAAAAAATTAAATAGATATTAGAGACAAAAGGATGTTAAAAAAATATCTAAGGCAATGCTTTGTAAATTTTATTATAGAATTGTGACTTAAATTTTATTTAACATCCTAAATTTTAATATTCAATATTTAATATCGAATATAACTTATATATATATATATATATATATATATATATATATATATATACACTATACTATACTATATATACATATTATATATATATATATACTATACTATACTATACTATATGTACATCTTATATAGCTTATATACTATACACTTAGTGTATATATATACTTTTTAGTAGTAACATGAAAGGACCAAAGTATGGTACTTTTTAGCTGGTATAAATATGGAACGATAGAAGATCAAGTTTTAGCTCAACTCAGATTACAGTTTCAACTAATTTTCCACTCATAGATATATTATCCTCTTTATCCGCTAGCTACAACAGTAGCATAGCTAAATATAATATCGCTTAAAATCACAGCAGAGAATTTGGCAGCTGGTGACCCCATTAGCCGAATAAAAGATGTACAATCTTATATCATATTATACTATATATAATACGGCTAATGGGGTCACCAGCTGTCAAATTTTCTGATGTGATATTAAGCGACATTATATTTAGCTATGCTACTGGTGTAGCTAGCCGATAAGAGGATAATATATCTAAGAGTGGGAAATTAGTTGAAACTGTAATCTGAATTGAGCTAAAACTTGATCTTCTATCATTCCATAATTATACTAGTTAAAAAGTACCATACTTTGGTCCTTTCATGTTACTACTAAAACGTGTATATATATATATATATATATATATATATATATATATATAAAAGCTATATTCGATAAGCTATATATACATCTTATATACTCTATATAAGATGTATATATAGTATAGTATAGTATAGTATAGTATATATACTAAATGTATAATATATAAGCTATATATATATATATATATATATATATATCGATATAAGATGTATATATAATATAGTATAGTATATATATATATATATATAAAAGCTATATTCGATAAGTTATATATACATCTTATATAGCTTATATAAGTTGTATATATAGTATAGTATAGTATATATACTAAATGTATAATATATATATCGAATATAGCTTATACATTATACACTTAGTAACAATAAAGTAAGCAATAGTAGCAATTATAGAAGAAAATTAGAGAGAGATTGTGATAGATTGATGATTTTGTAAGAAAAAAAAAAGAATGAGGGGGTATTTATAGTTCAAAATAGGGAAAAAATATAATTATAAAATATTTGGGGTTAAAACAAAGTTGGGGCGGAGGGGGGTTAAATGACTATTTTATAAATAGCCAACGGCTATTTTTGACAGCCCAACGGTTATATTTAAAAACATTTTTTTTAAATATATAGCCGTTGGGACCAATTGGCCCGCTAAGGGACCGGGTTGGTCCCGGTCCCTGGCGGGCCAAATGGTCCCGGGGCTGGCGGGCCCAAAGCATAGGACCGGCCCAGGCCCACTAAAACCGGGCCTAACAGTCCTGGCCCGCGGTCACGGGCCGGTCCCGGGCCTGGACCGGCCCACTTGCCAGCCTTAGAAACAATAGAGTCCCAATTCACATGGTGCACCACACGCCCGTCACCTAGCATGTGTGTCACCTCAACACTAATCACATAACACGTATTTTGGTGTTTCATACCCTCAACACTAAGATTAGAAGAGTTACTTACCTCGAACAAGCCAATACCAATGCCGAGCAAGCCAAACGATGCTCCAAAGATACCATCCTGCACGTTCCGGCCTCTGAACAGCTCGAAACTAACCAAAAACAACTCGAATACATCAAACAATGCTAAAGGAACCAATCCCGATCGAAAAAGATCAAATCTTGAATCAAAAGCCCAAAATCGGCCGTAAGCCCAACCTAGGCCCGCACCTCGGAACCCGACAAAAATTATAAAATCCGACAACCCATTCAATTATGTGTCCAACCACACTAGTTTCACTCAAATCTGACTCCAATTCGATGTGCAAAACTCAAAATTTCATATTATGAAACTTTAGGCCAAAACCCCCAATTTATTCTTTAAAATTCACAATCCACTTACCAAAAACAATGATAGATTCATGAAATATAACCAAAACCGAGTACAAAACACTTACCCCAATTCATAAGGTGAAAATTGCTTCAAGATTCGTCTCAATCCGAGCTCCATAGCTCCCAAAATGAAAAGATATGGCCGAAACCCTCGAAATAGAGTACTTTATAATCACCGAGCGAATCATTAAATCGCGATCGCGGAAATACCTTCGCGATCGCGTAATAAGCTATGCAATCGTGAAGCACAAACTGCTCAGTTTCAAAAAGAACCTACGCGAATGCAGCCCCAGGCTCGCGAACGCGATGAAGAAGCCATGAAGACCTGCCCAGCTCAGCTATACAACGCGAACGCGTGCACACCTACGCGAACGCGATGCTCGATCTGCAGTAACCTATGCGAACGCGGACCCATATTCGCGAACGCGATGAAGAAACACTCAGCCTCAATTTCTTCCCTTACGCGATCGTATCCCTCAGTTCGCGATCGCGATAAACACTGGGTGCACCAGACATCAACAGAACCAGCTGTGAAGAATGAAGGAAAAATAGCCCGAAACCCGTCCGAAACTCACCCGGGCCCCTCGGGAGCACGTCCAAATATACCAATAATTCCCATAACATAGCACGGACCTACTCACGGCCTCAAAATGCACATAATAATATCAGAACGACGAATCACTCTTCAATTCGAAATCAATGAACTTTGAAACTTCAAACTTCCACAACCGATGTCGAAACTTACCAAATCACGTCTGATTGACCTCAAATTTTGCACACAAGTCACTTTTGACATTACGGACCTACTCCCACTTCTAGAATCAAAATCCGACCCCGATATCAAAAAGTCCACTCCCGGTGAAACTTTCCAAAATTCCAACTTTCGCCATTTCAAGCCAAATTCTACTACATACCTCCAAATCACAATCCGAACGCGCTCCTAAGTTCAAAATCACCCAACGGACCTACCGGAACCATCAAAACTCCGATCCGGGTTCAAATTCACCAAAAGTCTAACTTAGTCAATCCTTTCAAATTTAAAGCTTCTAGCTGAGAATTATACTTTCAAATCAATTCCGAATAATCTGAAAATCAAAACCGACGATTCACATAAGTCATAATACATCATACGAAGCTACTCATGCCCTCAAACAACCGAGCGAAGTGTAAATGCTCAAAACGACCGCCCGTGTCGTTATAACCAAGTGCAACATCACCATAAAATCACCAAATCTCAACTAATATCGAGTGCCCAACATCGCGTACGAACAACTAGAACGGAACTGAATATATAGGCTTCAAGTCGAGATAAAGTCACACGAAAAGGAATTAAGAAAGGGAAATTTCCTAACATCCTGTAGCCTCTTGAAAATAAGTATAGACATCTCTGTACCGATCCACAAGACTCTACTACACCTGCTCATGACTCGTGAGACTTATATGAACTTAAAGCTTTAATACCAACTTTTCACAATCTAAATTCCCACCTCAGACTGTGATGGCACCTAGACGTACTTGCTAAGTAAGCCAACTCACAATCAACAAAATAAATTCTAATTTCCTTTATTTAATAGAGTTATATCATAACAAAAGAAAGAATAATCTCAAAACAGTAAATATCTTACACAAGTATAATGTCACACCCAAAACCGAGAAGCACGACTGGTGCTCAATCGAGTGAACCCGACCAAGCAAGTCTGTTGGATTCCTTCTACCCAAACTCATTCATGAATAAAGAGAATATATATTTTCCTTAATTAAACAATAAAGTAGTCATGTCTGCAATTACCAATTCATTTCTAATTGTTTCATCATTTTTAAACTCTCAAATGGACAAGTAATACATCCACAACATAACATAGTTTGTCTTTTCCCAGCACCAATACACAACCCACACTATGTCTACGGAGCCTCTATAGATAAAGAAGAGTACAATGATAATGCCGGCAACAAGGCCCCGGCTATACCTCAACCATAATACATAAAGATCAAAAGATACATGACCCCGGGATGAAGTGGGGCTCACCAAGTCCGTTGGGAAGAAGGTGTACTGCTATCACTGATCAATGTCTCCTGCTATGGAACCACCTGCATCTATTTAAAGATGCAGCGCCCCCGGCAAAAGGGACGTTAGTACCGTCGAATAGTACTAGTATGAAAACTAAACACCAATTTAAGAATTTAGAAGTACAAGATAATTATAATAAACCAGTGCGGCAATAGAATAATATAGATAACTGTCTCAACCATAGCAAGCTTATTAAAAGCTATCAACAACATTTATAGGATTTAAGATGAGATCATATGTAACCATCTTCACACAAAGCGGCCTCGCCGTCTCACCTGATGTATGCAGGTGGAGGTGTACGTACAATACCACAACTCTAATCAAACGGCCATGCCGCCTCACCCCAATGTATGCGGGTGGATATATAACCACAGTACTAAGAACTTACACAAAGCGGCTATGCCGCATCACCCCAATGTATGCGGGTGGTGGTGCCACAACTATACCACAACTATACACAAAGCGGTCGTACCACCTCACCCCAATGTAAGTGGGTGGAGGTGCAGTCCCACAATATCATAATCCCTACACAAAGCGGTCATGCCGCCTCACCCCAATGTATGCGGGTGGAGGTGTATCACAATCACAATCTCTATACCATAATTCCCACACAAAGCGGTCATGTCGCCTCACCCCAATGTATGCGGGTGGAGGTGTATCACAATCACAATCTCTACACAACTTGGCATAATACCTTTCACATAAATCATGACTAGAAATTATAACATGTGGATACGTAATCCATAGTTTGGGACACATCCTCAATTTATAATGCAATATGATAAGAGCATTTGAAATACGAATTGAACATATATCTTCATCACAAAACTTATCGGAATACTCGATTTATAATCAACATCTCGGAACTCACAAGGATAATGAGAATTCCAACTCTTAAAGAAGAGTTTAGCTAACATACCTCACTTGAGTTTCCTTGCACTCTAAATATTCCGAAATTCTTAGCAACTTCAATCTATTTTAGAAATATAACAAATTAAACCAAAATTAGGAAGATGATCATGGTTCTAGCTCATTTGAGCATTTTATCAAATACAAGATGTACATTAAGGTTTTAAGATCCTTTTTGGAGGATTCCATCATCCCACAATCCAAACTTTACCATTTTTAGCTCAACAATCTTTCTACACCCCTTGATAACACATGCATATAAAATAACCAACCCTCTTGCCCAGAAATTATCTTGCTTATTACCCATTCCTACACAAAATTCGAAATTAAGGGTTAGGGTGTAGAATCTTATCTCTAGGATGAAGACCTAGTGAGTTTCCCTTCTCAATCTTCCAAAACTTGGGCAAGAATTGAAGAACAATTATTGGAGAACACCTTCTCACTCTAGGGAACCCTCTCTCACTCTAAAATGTCAGATAATAGCTCAAAAATGACCCAAAGAGTGTATTTAACGAAATAGGATCGGGTTTTAAAAATCCAAAAATGAAGCTCCGGAACAGGTTCTACGGTCGCATATACAACCGCATAATGGTTATGTGGACCGCATATCGATCGCATAATTGGTTACAAAATAGCCAAAAGAACTGCCTGTGTATGCGGTCACTATGCGGTCCGCATAACTGTTATGTGGTCGCATAATGCACCGCATAACAGTTATGCGGTCGCATAGTCGACCGCATAGCTGCTTCCAGAATAGCCCTCTCCTGCTCACTTCTGCGGCCATTATGCGGCCCACAGAGTGATTATGCGGTCGCATAATGGATCGCATAAACACACTTTTCCGACAAAACTTTTTCTTTACGTTCCTATGCATTGTTCAACCCAAAAAGTCTGAGCCTAGTCCGGCACCATGAAATATTATTTTCTTTGCAAAATTTACCAGTCCTTACACTTAAGTACTTTGAAATTTTCCGGGGTGTTACATATAACATGGCCGAAACACAACTAAAATGGTGCAAACCCCAAGAACTAGGTGATACAAGTACACGAGCAACTACTGAATAAGTATAAGTCTGAATACATGATCATAACTATCGGCGAGAAAGAAAATAGACAGTAGATAAAAAAGGATGAGGACTCTATGTACTAGCGGGTCGAAATAGTATGACAACTCACCACGAAGTCTCTAATAACATACTCCTACTTAGCTCAAAGGGTACCACAATACCAGCTTCAGAACTAGCACAAAAATATGCAGAAGCATAGTATGAGTACAATACAGTCGGTATCTAGTAGGTATCAAGCCTAACCTCGAAGAAGTAGTGGCGAGGCTAGGTACATATGAATGCTTACAACATATAAATAATAACAAGCCTAGAGCTAGAATAGTAAATATCCTCATGATCAATAGGTATCAATATATAAAACAGTCGAAAGACCTAAAGCATGATTTTTAATTCAACAAATAATCATATTACTGCTCAAGTATGGTATTAAAAGATAACATGCTCATATACAGAGCCGGGACTCCCAATTAGCATATAAGGATGTCAAGTAACAATAAACATCTAAATGAATACTTCTAAATGAGTCAATAATATAAACGCATGCTCAAAATCGGTACAAGATCCATGTACCCCGATACACAATTCATGTATCAACATAAACCGATACGAAATCCATGTGTCGACCGGGTACAAAATTCATGTACCTCTCACGACCCAAATCTATGTGACCGGCACCCGGCACACTATCCGACCCAAGCGAACTAACCCATATGATGCATCCTAAACCATATGCATGAAAGTCAATTTAACTACGGAAGCTCTTTGAAAATTTTATAGATTTTCAAGTTAACCCATTGAAATAATTTCCAATTCAAAATCATACATGAAGCCTCTCATAATAATAACAATGAGACTAAGTAAAATAATTATCTTTTCATATATGTCGCGTACAACCCCATTACTACAACGTTTCACAACTATCTATGGAGCCTCTATACCAAAGAATAGAATTAAACACTTGGGGTAATACCCTAACTAAAATAAATTAAGAAAACAACATGAAATTTACCATGAAATAGGAGTGGTGCCTCACCATATACTTTAGGAAAAGAGTCATCCTAGCCCTGACCGCATGCCACGTATCATACCTCATCCTGAAATATGTAAATTAAGTGGAGCCCTGGAGGGGGGGGGGGCTAAGGGCTGAGTATACCATAGCAGTACTCAATAAGTATTATAGACTCTCTCTAACTCAAGTTCTTGGGACAAGATTTTACAAAACCTATACAACCAATATTGGACATAAAGTGATAAACAGTTATATAAATCATGCTCTTTATAATTTTAAATAAAAGACAAGTGAAATGTAAGCCATGCTATAAAGTTTTAGAACATCTCTATTAACCCAAGATTTTAATAGAAATCATATAAAACCATTTCAATATCATTAAGTAATCGAAATTATTTTCGGCTCCTCGGGCCTAAACATAAGAAAGTTCTCTTTTACCTTTCACCGGAAGTATTATACCGACACCGACATGATGAACAACTACTAGGTGATCATCCTAGCAACAAGTATTTGACCCTACTTGTCTGGGCATCTTCCCGTAGTATCGTACGAGTCGACTTAACCTCATTACTTTAAGTAATGATCATTTGTCCTCTCAATGGGGGACTTTATCCCACAAACCTCGGCTTTGCCTTGGAATGAGTCCCTACACTGGCACGTATAGTTTTATGGTAACGAACTCAACATTCGAACCAATCAAGGTAGTCTCCACTAGTAACTCCCAAAATATTTGACATATGAAAAATAGATTCATAGCATAATTTCCTCAAAGGATCTATTTTTATCAAATCATGATTTTCATAGTCAATCCGAACCATTTGAACAAAATCAAATGAATAACTTTTTTCATGTAAAAGCCTTTAGCAATTAACATCAATCTAGAGATATAACAAGTGCTTTCTTTGTTGAAATTTCAAAATATAAACTTTTTCATGAAAACAAATATTTAGCACTCAAGCATTTTATATTCTTATCAATAAATAAGTTTTAATAAAACTTATAAAAATTTCCTTAAGTGTCATTTTGCCAACAAGTTTTTTATAAAATTATATGACACTTCATAAGCAACAATTTAGAAATACATGGTAATATCTTTCTCATGTGTCCCCACAAGTACGGATGCACATTTACAATTAGTACAATGTATCAACTTAAGTCATGCTTTTACAGAAAATCCCTCAAGAACAGTATGTCTTAATCAACTTACCTCAAACTTCAGGCTCCAAAAAATACTACAATGCTCCAATTGATTAAAATTCTCAAATATCACCCGCAATTCAATATCTACCATTAGATATCCCAACTACATCAAAACAAATATGAAAAGATTCATAAATATCTATTTAGGCTTTACAATTTGGCAACAAGCCTTCAACTATCTCAAATTATCCAATAGGCTCACCCATTAGCCTATTCAATTCCATTCTTAATATTTAATACTCATTTGGAGTCATTAATAATACTACGTTAATTACCTAATATCATCAAGTCACTATTCATCGTCTTCTCCAACAAAACCCTAAGTTCAAGAACATCCATTTCAAGAACTAGTGTTGTATCTTATCCAAATGGTGATTCCCAATTCAACTCGTTTATCAATTAAGTTATCAAGTCTATTGGAATCATTAGAAACTCAAAATAATTCCATTTATATCACTTCATCACTATACATCTTCTTATTAATCCAAAATGGCATTCTCAAGACCCACCCTTAGGGTTCATACAATATCCCATTACAACTTCAAATAAAACTCATAAACATGTTACCCATACTCCAATATGACATATATATGAAGCTCAAGTGAAGGGATTACCTCTTGGTGGGAGAATCTTACTTTTCCTCTTTTTGGTGTTCTTGAAGATTCAACCCATTTCTTATGGATTTGATCCATAATAATGTTAGTGTTATCACTAAATGATATTATACAATCATCCTTGTACCAAAATAACTTACCTTGAAGTGTATCCATGGTGGAAGAGCTCCTCCTTCTCTCTAGAAAATAGTTCCAAGTTGAAGAACTAACACATTCTCTCTCTAAACCCCATATTTCTATACTTTAAAAATGGGTCTGATGGGTGCGTAGCCCCCTGCGTAGGCTACGCACAAAGGTTACGCAGGTGGCCTTCCATTCCTCTTTAATTATCAGCAGCTGGATTTGCCTATGCACGGTGCGTAGGCTATGCAAGATTCGCGTAGCTGTTCTTCTACCATTTAGTAAAAAGGTCATAACGTCTTGTAGAAATCTAAAAATAATGAATGGTTTGAAGAATTAGCAAGTAGACACATATACCTTGCATTTGATAGGTCATACACCATATAACCTTGCGTTATGCTTGTTTAAAGTTAGGTCTTGCGCGAACTCACTTAAAACTTAACCCCATCATATAATTTTTAATTTGACTTAGCCTTAGGGCTTTTCTTAGACCATAAACCATTATTAATGCACCTAATACATATATTATCATGATCAATTGATATCCTTCATATTATTAGTCCCTTTCATACCCGAATTATGATAATTAAGACCCGTCAATCTTTTTAATGGTCTTAAAATACTTTGAAGTTTTTTGGGGTATTACATTCTCCCCCACTTAAGAACATTTGTCCTCAAAAATTTTGCAAGTCATTACCAGGAACGGTATTATCCCCCTTTGACCTTAACTATCTATTTTAGTTATTCCTGACTTCATATGGATCTTACATGGTCTTCCAAAATTTTAACTTCCTTAAGGCCCCAAAATTTGGCTAACTATCTAAATTCTTTAAATATTTGGCAGAGTATCCCCTATAACTGAGACTATCCAAAAATTTAACCTGTCCAGAACAAGCTCCCACACGGGCACTAATTTTAACATAATCCAATTGTTGGAAATATCTTTACATAATATGATGTCTAGTCCCCACACGACCGTACATATATGCTTAATGTACAACAACAAACTATTTAGGACCCGCATGGCCGAACATACATCCTCAACGTATAGCAGCATTCTAAGCCCCAAGTGGCCGCGTATATACCAGAATTGCATCAAATACTTTTTTACAATTTAAAACAATTGCATATCTATGCATCGCTCATTCCAACACCGGTTATTCTATATTGCAACACATAATACTGCCATGCATATTTGTGTTCTCTTTTTATTATGTATACACCAAGTCTCAAGTGGAAGAGAATTTTTTTTTTTGCATACGCTAAAATCCTTATTCTTTCATTCAAAGACTTTCATATTTACATCAAATTACTTCTAAGCATAGTTTGTCCTCATAGGACTCTTGATTCTCTAGTTACCAAATCCTTCTATAATGTTCTTTTATTCCATCTGAAGACTAACAAGATATTTATCTTACATAGATCCATCCATCACGCTGGTGATATATACTTCCACTTACACTAGTAACCTTTTGAGTTTCCTTTAGATCCCAAATTGATTGATACGGTTGCTAACAAGTCCGCTTTCTGAGAAATATTCAATCCACTTCCTTCCCTTTCATGGCACAAGCTTCCATTCATTCTCGAACATCACTGTACATATTTTTATTTTCTTAACCTTAACTAACTAATCGATATCACCAGGTTCTTTATGATATTTTCTTACCAGAAATTTAAGTTATATTTGTCATTATGCCTACCATAAGAATACTAACATGGATTGTAGGCTTTCAACTCCCAAGTGAAAATGCTATTAAGATAATACTTGCACCATTTAGTTTTCTTTTTCTTGACCTAGTGCTTCTTATTGGAGTACACTGTTTTGGTTTGCAACAGTATTTTTATATTAAGGAATATGCATAATATAAACCTTTTCCTACCTCAATTTATGCCAAGTGTGCACATACTTTATTCTCATTTATAACCTTCATTTGTCCTACTAAGTCCAATGCATGACCAAAGTATTTTCTCATTTCCGCCATTGCTTGAATTTAATTCAAGTGACATATGCTCCAAAATTATAAGAATCTATTCAAGTAGCCCATTAAATATTTGACTATTAGATATTACCTTTTAATAACCCCAGTATTGAACACCGTACCTATTACTCGATATAAGCATGTTATCCCTATACTAGAATTGTATGACAATTTTACTCATTTCATCAGGAATCTTACCGAAGATTTTCCCTTCATCTTTCTTTTGTGAATAAAATTTCTCCATTTTAATTTTCCAACCATAACCTTTAAGGTGATTTCTACTTGCTCTGACGCTCCTCCACTTAGGCGTAAAACCGAAATCTAAAGCTCGAACCTGATACTTGATGATTTTTATTAAAGTCGTACTCTATTCTATCTAATTATACACACACCCATACACTACTACAAGTTATTTATTCCCAACTCAAAATTTTATTTCACCATTTCAAATTTACACGAAGCCTTGACTTCTACTTTGCAATTACACTTAGTCGGACCTGCTATCCTGACAATAGAAGAAAAATAGTTATGCTCATCAAGGATTTCTTGTTCTCTTCTCGTACCCAAGTATAATGACACTTCTTGCCGAAACTCATGTTGCCAAGTGTCATCTCTTCATCTCCTTACAATAATAATAAAGTTAGCATATCACTTTTCGTGCCCATTTCACTTTAAAAATTTTTTTTTTCTAGCATCTTGCCCTTCAGTCTATGCTCAAATATATTTCTGGTAAATACAACTGTCTCAGGCTATACCCGTATAACTTTCATATAACTTTTCATAACATATACAATTTTTACAATGCTAAATGTAAGAAACCTGCAATCTAACTTCATGTCCTCATCATAACATAAATATTTCTAACTATAGTTAATATCACACCTTCACGTCATCATGCCTCGTGCAATTAATATTACCTCCTTGTTGTCCCATTTTTCAATGGATTATACTTGTTGGTACTCAATCATTCGTATGATAATCACTTTCATATCTCGAGATGTCTTCAATCTCGTTGCAGTAGATAACATGTTAGGATTAGTGTGGCATCACTACGTAGCCTTGGATCACTTGTAATTCATCAACTTCACACGTGTATCATTATCGCTTGCAAGCTCTTGAGTTTTAAACTACATATGCAATATTCATAATCTGCCCGAAGCTCCAATTTGGCCCAATACATCATTTCAAATATTCATTCCTCTTAAATCTTAAGGTTCCATCAAAATACCAAGCTAATAGCTCACCTTGACATATGTAGATGTGCTTTGGAGCTTGCCTTCAAAAATTCTTAATTCCCACCATTCAAATGATAAAATAAGTTCTATCCCGATTACACAAACTTAAGGTTGTCATTCCACATCACTTTAACTTCTTTGGCAACCTATTTGCTTTTTGAAATCTTCTAAGATTACATCATTTGTACATATCATGCATCAAAACTCTTTCACTTACTAAGTTCACATACCTCAGTGTGAATCATTGATGATTGACTTTCATTTGTATCACATTTGACATCTGGAAGGTATTCAAAGTTCATCTACCCCCCTTTGTTTTCAACCTTCAGTACAATCCTTCATGAGTTTTGACACTAATCTAGCAATACCAACTGACATCATCACCTTATTTGTTTTTCCATGAGTTATCAAAATTCGACTTATGATTCCTGTTCACCATTGTTGTACATCTTGACTGTATAAATTTCTTTTAAAGAGGTTCATGACCTTAACCCATCATTTCATTCATGTATAGTACGATACTTCCTAGTTATTTCTCAAGCAGCACGTGTAATATCTTGAACCTTGAGCTTTGTGCTCGTCACTTTTGTATCTACCATGTCCGGTAGTCAATACGACAGAGAATCGTGTCTCTCATCTCGGGCATAATGCACGAACTAGAGTGAGAAGAAAGTGAAACTCCCTAAATATCCTTGTAGCCACCTCAATAGAAGTGTGGCCGGCAACACACCGATAAGAAGGACTCTAATTGACACGGCTCCATAGACTTCCTAGGACTCGACTTAGAACGTAGTGCTTTGATATCAAGTTTGTCACGACCCAAATATACGTGATCGACACCCGGCACACTATCCGACTCGAGCAACCCAACCCATATGATGCACCCAAACCATATGCACGAAAACGAATTTAACTGCAAAGCTCTTTGAAAATTTTATATATTTTCAAGTTAACCATGAAAAAAATTTCCAATTCAAAATCATACATGAAGGCTCTCATAATCATAACAATGAGACTAAGTAAAATAATTATCTTTTCATGTATGTCGTGTACAACCCCATTAGTACAACGTTTCACAACTATCTATGGAGCCTCTATACCAACGAATAGAATTAAACACTTGGGCTAATACCCGACTAGCATAAATTAAGAAAATAACATGATATCTACCATAAAATATGAGTGGTGCCTCACCATATACCTCAGAAAGAGAGTCATCCTAGTCTTGACCGCATGCCACGTATCATGCCTCATCCTGAAACATGTAAAATAAGTGGAGCCCTGGAGGGGGGGCCCTAAAGGTTGAGTAAACCACATCGGTACTCAATAAGTATCATAGACTCTCTCTAACTCAAGTTCCCGAGATGCGATTTTACAAAAAACTATGCAACCAATATTGGACATAAAGTGATAAACAGTTATATAAATCATGCCCTTTATCATTTTAAATAAAAGACAAGTGAAATGTAAGCCATGCTATAAAAATTAGAACATCTCTATCAACCCAATATTTTAATAGAAATCATATAAAACCATTTCAATATCATAAGGTCATCGAAATAATTTTCGTCTCCTTAGTTCTAAACATAAGAAAGTTCTCTTTTACCTTTCACCGGGAGTACTATACCGACACCGACATGATGAACAACTACTAGGTGATCATCCTAGCAACAAGTATTTGACCCTACTTATCTGGGCGGCTTGTCGTAATGCCTAACGAGTTGACTTAACCTCATTACTTTAAGTAATAATCATTTTCCCTCTCAATGGGGGACTTTATTCCACAAACCTCGGCTTTACCTTGGAATGTGTCCCGACACCGGCACGTGTAGTTTTATGGTAACGAACTCAACATTTGAACCAATCTCGGTGTTCTCCACTAGTAACTCCCAAAATATTTGACATATCAAAAATAGATTCATAGCATAATTGTCTTAAAGGATCTATTTTATTCAAATCATGATTTTCATAGCCAATCCAAACCATTTGAACAAAATCAAATGAATAACCTTTTTCATGTTAAAGCCTTTAGCAATTAACGTCAATCTAAAGATACAACAAGTGCTTCCTATGTTAAAATTTTAAAAGATAAACTTTTTTATGAAAACATATATTTAGCACTCAAGCATTTTATACTCTTATCAACAAATAAGTTTTAGTAAAAGTTATAAAAATTTCCTTAAGTGTCATTTTGCCAACAAGTTTTGAAAACAAGATTTTTATAAAATTACATGATACTTTATAAGCAATAATTTAGAAACACATGGTGACATCTTTTCCGCTTGTCCCCACAAGTACGGATGCACATTTACAAATAATACAATGTATCAACTCAAGTCATACTTTTAAAGAGAATCCCTAAAGAAGAGTAAGTCTTAATCAACTTACCTCGAACTTCAAGCTCCAAAATATGCTACAATGCTCCAACTGATTAAAATGTCCAAATATCGCCCACAATTCAATATCTCCCAGATATCCCAACTATATCAAAACAAATACGAAAAGATTCATAAATATCCATTTAGGCTTCACAATTCGGAAACAGGCCTTCAACCATCCCAAATTATCCAATAGGCTCACCCATAGCCTATTCATTTCATTCTTATGATTTAATACTCATTTGGAGTCATTAATAATACTACATTAATTACCCAACATCATCAAATCACTATTCATCGTCTTCTCCAACAAAACCCTAGGCTCAAGAATATCCATTTCAAGAACTAGTATTGTATCTTATCCGAATGGTGATTCCCAATTCAATTTGTTCATCAATTAAGTTATCAAGTCTATTGGAATTATTAAAAATTCAAAACAATTCCATTTATATCAATTCATCACTATACATCTTCTTCTTTACCCAATATGGCATTCTCAAGACCCACCCTTCGATTTCATACAATATCCCATTACAACTTCAAATAAAACTCATAAACTTGCTACCCATACTCCAATATGACATATATATGAAGCTCAAGTGAATGGATTACATCTTGGTGGAAGTATCTCACTTTTTCTCTTTTTGGTGTTCTTGAAGATTCAACCCATTTCCTATGAATTTGATCCATAATAATGTTAGTGTTATCAATAAATGATGTTATACAATCATCCTTCTACCAAAATAACTTACTTTGAAGTGTATCCATGGTGGAAGAGCTCCTCCTTCTCTCTAGAAAATAGTTCCAATTTGAAGAACTAACACATTCTCTCTCTAAACCCCTTATTTCTACACTTTAAAAATTGGTCTGAGGGGTGCATAGCCCCCTACGTAGGCTACGCACAAAGGCTACGCAGGTGGCATTCCATTCATCTTCAATTGGCAGCAGCTGGATTTGCCTACGCACGGTGCGTAGGCTATGCAAGATTCGCGTAGCTGTTCTGCTACCCTTTAGTAAAAAGGTCATAACTTCTTGCAATAATCTCCAAATAACAAACGGTTTGAAGCATTTGAAACTAGAAACATATAGCTTTCATTTGATAGGTCATAAACCATATAACATTTAATATCTTGAGAGTTATGCTCGTTTGAAATTAGGTCTTGTACAAATTCACTCTAAACTTAACCCCATCATATAATTTCCAAGTTGACTTAGCCTTAGGGCTCTTCTTAGACCATAAACCATTCTTACTGCACCTCATACATATATTATCATGATCAATTGATATCCTTCATAATATTAATCTTGTTCATATCCGAATTACGATAATTATCTCCCATCAATCTTCTTAATGGTCCTAAAATACTTCAAAATTTTCCGGGGTGTTATAGTACTGACCACGCTCACAAGGCCCAAGGTAATATGGGTAATCATCTGACTCCGTTGGGGCGGATCCAAATCCAAGCGCAAAGAGGAGCAGAATAGCATCACTCATAATCAATATCCAATCATCATGTCATGTGTGCCATAACTGTATCTCATCCGCACGCTTACCTTTCGTGCCAAAATCCTTAGTCTGGATTAAGTGTCCTTATTCAACATGTATGCATATGCTAAAGAATTACGGACAAAAGGTGCACAAGGACTTAATAAAATCATAAGGACATGTGCTCATGAAATATCTATGTGACCACGGATAATTAAGCAATTTAACATATTAAGAATAAGTTCTCATGCCTTCAAAATTAATCATAAGATTATGCATGATTTCTAACATGAATAAGAGAGCAAACATAGTAATATAAGTCAAACAAATTATGAATCAAGTGAGCATATCGTCAAAACAAGGCATAAAATATCCAATTCTACCCCGGTCATGATATAAAGTCAGTAAGTGCATATACACTCGCCACCACGTATATACACAACCCCAATACTTTAAAAACATAGAAAACAAGTCAAATCCTAGGGGTTTCTCTCTTAACAAGGTTAGCCAAGAGACTTACCTCTATTCGGTAGCCTAAAATCGCCAAAAATGCAAAATCCTCAAAATTTCCACTCCAAACGGCTCGAATCTAGTCAAATACAACCCAATAACGTCAAATAAAGACATAAAAATCGAACCCAAATAATAAAGATTGAATCTTTAATCAATTACACAAAGTCAATAAAAATGTCAACCTAGGCTCGCCTCCCGGAACCCAACAAAATGCACAAATCTCAAATATCCATTCCGATACGAGTCCAATATATAATTTCATCCGAAACCGACTCCAAATCGGGGTTCAAATCTCAATTATTTACTTTTCAAAAGTTTTGCGAAAAACCTCCAAAATTTACTTCCAAATATCATAAGCTATGTGTGAAAATCCATGGAAAAATAAGATGTAATATCAAAATCAAGTAGAAATCACTTATCCTCAAAGTAGTAATGAATTTCTCCCCAAAAATCGCCTCTAGCCGAGCTACAAAATTCAAAATAATGAAAAATACTCAAACCCTCAAAATATATGTTCTGCCCAGCGATTCTCGCGCCCGCGAGCCCAATTGTCGTTTCTGCAACACAATTTATGTGGTCCACACCTTGCTTCTGCAAGGTCACTTAAGTCCCCGACCACTCGCACCTGTAATGTCCCGATCCGTTTCTGCGGCCCCGTAGGTGCGACTAAAACCTCGCTTTTGCGCTAAAATCCCATGCCTGCCTACCTCTGCCTCGCTTTTGCGCCTAAAAGTTCCACATCTGCGGACTTGCAGACGCGCATAAACCCTCGCATCTATGGATTCCCCATTGTGGACATCCTTTGCATATGCAGACTCTTGTCCGCTTCTGCTGGCTCTCACTTGCGCAAACCTCGCAGGTGGGACACACCAGCCCTAGAACTGCCACCCAACATCCAAATGCTTCGAAACTAATCTGAAACATATCTGAGCCCCGAGACCCCGTCCAATCATGATAACAAGTTTCAATACCTATTCCAAACGTATTCAAATACTCAAAACACAAAGAATAAAATCAAAACCAAGAATCGACGATCAAAACACATGTTAAACTTCTCTTAAGTTCATTAACTTGCAAGTTTCGAACCAAGCATCCGATTCAAGCATAATCAATCCGGATTAAATCCAAACTTTGCACACAAGCCCCAAATGACAAAATGATCCTATCCCAACATTTGGAACAATAATCCGAATCCGATAACCTCAAAGTCAACTTTCGGTCAAACTTATGAACTTTTTAATTTTTCATATTGCCAACTTTTAACAAATAGAGCCAAAACCTTCCGGGAATATTCAAAATCAAATTTGAATATACGCTCAAGTCCGAAATCACCATTCGAACCTACTGAAACCGTCAAATCTCATTTCCGAGGTCGTTTGCTCAAAAGTCAAACCTTGGTCAAGTCTTCCAACTTAAAGCTTCAAAACTATGAATCATTCTATCAAATCAATCCCGCATCATGCGAACATCATAATGACCCATTTATGCAAGTCACAATACATCATATAAAGCTACTTAGAATCTTAAACTGACGAACGAAATACTAAGGCTCAAAATGACCGGTCGGGGTCATTACATAGACCCTTGAAGTCACCTTCTTCTCATTATCATACTGTTTATCATATTTCAAACAATACTCTTGTATTCTGAGAGACTCAATTATATTTTATCTTAGTAGCTCATGATTTTAAATTACTAGATTTTGGGAGTTTGTCGTAGTGTTGCCGCTTTTGGTTGCTATCGTGGGACCTAATATGCTTTATTTATATCATGAGAACATATTATCCTGTATTTGACTTGCTTTGGTTGATTTGTATATTAGCTTACCTAATAGATTGACATTAGGTATCATCACGACCTTAGGTAAAATTTTGGATCGTGACAGCATCCAAACGTCCCAATATCCTTGTTATACTTGTGTAGGTATGCACGTAATTCGAACCTAATAAAATTTTAAAATTAAATTTGTAATTTAGCCAGAATTAAATAGAAAAAAATATGGGGTTTTACAAAAGGAGAAGCAAATGACTTATGCACGATAACTTTCTGGATATGGAGAATCGAGTGGGAGAGTGTTGAACTATTTTTCAGTCCGATTTAGCAATTGTCTTTTCTAACAAACGGGTTCTCGTTTTGAAGTTTTTCTGGTCAACCAGAAGTTACTAATATCAAACCAGTTGCATTAAGTCATAATCCTTACCAAACCTTTAGGATCTTTTACTACATATATAGAAAAGAACCAAAATCTGGAGTAAGAAATGAGACTAGGAAGCACTCAAAACACAACGAATAACATCAAAATCAAGAATCGGCAATCAAAACTGATCACGCCCAATTATGCCTCCCAAAAGGTCTAGCAATCATTGCAAATATAACCGGTTTACAAGTCCGGAGTCGAATCCCACATGAAATTAACCTACTAATTACAACCACTAGATCCGCACGAATTCAAGTAATCAACCTTCAGAAATATTAAATAACGATTTGAATGTTTACTAACTAAGAACAAAGTAATTAAAATGCAGTAATTTATAACTAACAGAGAAAATATTGTGGACAAGATTTGGAAAAGTCTAGGGTTATGATTTTCCCTATTGTCAGAATCCTCCCCGCTACGTTTCCTATAAATTCGCCTAAGTATTCTTTACCGATCGTGAGTACTTTGGGCGTCGTAATTCTCTTCCGAGTAACTACCACAATTTACTAGACGTAGTCTTTCGAACTATGCTAGCTGGCTCTAATTCGCCGCTCACTAGAATCGCACCACGGCTTCGTATTTCCTAATCCCACCTTTAAACCCTCCGTATTTATTCCTCACATACGTTAGGAGTGATGTTGTTTAACAACTACCTAAATTTGTACCCTTATCCAAGCAATACACACTAAATAGGCATAGTCAATTGAGAGCTCTTTAATCAACCACAATGTAAACATAGTTGAACAAGTAGAGAAAAACCAAAGGCAAATCTATATTAAACGTAGTAGAAAATTATCCTCCAATAGGTTCCATCAAACCCTAGATTAGAAAGTTTAGCTACTCATAAATGTATCAACAATCATCATGATGTTCAAAAATATTAAACTAAAAAGTACATAGATAAACGGAGGGAATTGTCATTTTTCTTGCTCCACCGTGCTCTATCGCCTTTTTCTTCTCCAAAATAGTGTCCAACCCTTTCCCAACTCATTTGGGAAGTATTTATATATTAGGGTTGAAATTCCCTAGGACAAATCCGGGTTGGAGTCTTTTATAATTACCGGGCTATAGACCTCACGAAGCCAGGCTTATAGCACGGTCAACCTGGCTATAGACCTCACGAAGCCTGGTCTGTAGCGCGGTCAAGTTGGCTATAGATCTCGCGAAGCCTGGTCTGTAGCGCGGCCAAGCTGGCTATAGACCTCGCGAAGCTTCGTCTGTAGCGCGGTCAAGCTGGCTATAGACCTCACGAAGCCTGGTCTGTAGCACAGTTTGGGTACTTGTCATTTTTGTACTCTTTTCTTGCATTTTCGTCCTCTATTTATGCAACTTTCACTCGTTTTTGTCTTCCGATACTCCTACACATAAAACAACATAATTTAGCTCAAGCGTCGCACAATTAACCACAAAACTAACAACATGTAAGGCGAGTAATGTACTAAAAGTATAGCATTTTGGCCTAACATCAAAAACACATTAAACTTCTATTAAGTTCATTAACTTCCAAGTTTTGAACCAAGCATCTGATTCAAGCCTAACTAATCCGGATTAAATTCAAACTTTGCACACAAGTCCCAAATGACAAAATAAACTTATCCCAACTTTTGGAACAACAATCTGAATCTGATAACCTCAAAGTCAATTTCCGGTCAAACTTATGAACTTTCCAATTTTCTAAATTGCCAACTTTCAACAAATAGAGTCAAAACATTCTGGGAACATCTAAATTCAAATTCGAACAAACACTCAAGTCCGAAATCAATATACAATTCTATTTAAACCGTCAAATCTCAATTCCGAGGTCGTTTGCTCAAAAGTTAAACCTTAGTCAACTCTTCCAACTTAAAGCTTCCAAACTGAGAATCATTTTATTAAATCAATTTCGAACTAAACCATAGGTAAAATTTTGGGTCGTGACAACAACCATACGTCCCAATATCCTTGTTATACTTGTGTAGGTATGCACGTACTTCGAACCAAATTTTAAAATTAAATTTGTAATTTAGCCAGAATTAAATAGAAAAATATATGAGGTTTTACAAAAGGAGAAGCAAATGACTCTTATGCACGATAACTTTTGGATATGGAGAATCGAGCGGGAGAGTGTTGAACTATTTTTCAGTCCGATTTAGCAATTTTTTTTTTCCTAACAAACAGATTCTAGTTTTGAAGTATTTCTGGTCAAACTAGAAGTTACTAATATCACACCAGTTGCATTAAGTCATAATGCTTACCAAACCTTTACGATCTTTTACCACATATATAGAAAATAGATGGCTCAGAAAATAATTTGAGGGGATGTAGATTCTAAGCTAGTGTAATCTAATTTTGAAAAAGACAAATGACACGAGAAAGGTGTACGTGTATATTTGCATTTCGGAAGTAATGGGATCGTTAAATAAGAGAGAAGAGTGATTGGTTTAAAAATTTGACCAAGCATAATCTATTACTCCCTCCATCTATTTTTAGTTATTCATTTTTAACGTTGCACTATCTTAAAATAAAGTTAATATTTTATAATTTTATCCATAATAATAATAACATTTCAAAGAGTCTTGAGAAATGATTCGTGAAATGAATAGTTAATAATAAGAATAAAATAAAAAAAAAGATATTTTTATCTTGCTTTGCTAAAATAAACAAGTAAAAAATATATATATTTTTCTTATAGTGAACAAGTTTATTGTTGTTGTTGGACAAATAAAAACGAACTGAGAATACTATTAAGCTAGAATTAACCAAAATCTGGAGTAAGAAATGAGAGTAGGAAGCAATTTAAGTAGGGGGTTTGGGGAGAAGATATCCTTCACATCGCACGTGGTGCTGAGTGACTTAGTAGTTGTGTCTCCGTCTCACCTATCATCATTACGTATGAGAAAATTTTGCTTGTACTTGAAATCTATAATAAATTAATATATTTCTAATATGTCTATTCTACAAATTATTATAAATATTTAATAAAAAGTTAGCAATGTTTTATTATTTTAATTTATCTGTTTAATATAATAAATAAGCTAAGAACCCGTTTGGTCAAGCTGCCAAAAATTGCTTATATGAAATAGTTCTTTTGTACAAAATTACTTTTTGAAAAAGTAATTTTGCAAAATAGCAGTTTGTGTTTGGGCAATTCGTTCAAGTAGTGCTTTTTGCAAGCTCATTGTATTTGATCAATCATTTAAAAAGAACTTTTAAATATCAAATTACGAAAAAAAAGAGTAAAGGTTTAATTTGCGATTAGTATTATTTATAAAAGAAAAATACATTTAACATTTATTATAAAAGAATTCAATTAAAATATAAAACGTAAAGTAAAAATATTAAATTAAATACTTTAACATTTAATTTTACTAAAAATACTTTTTTTACAAAAAATTACTTTTAGCCTCCCAATAGGTTGGCCAAAACGGGCTCTAAATTTGATACGAATACTGATTGTAATTAAATTTTTATTGTGCCCAACTAACTACCCATGCTAGAGTGATGATGGCTTTGATGTAATCGCCATCAACGATGTAAAAGATATGCTAGTAAATGACCTTAACTACCATTGGGCCCCGTTGTTTCGACTCCTCGAAAGTTGACTCAACTACACGTCATTTGTATGTGGCTGCCACATTGGCTCCAGCGTTACAATACAGACGGGGGTAGTTTCCCATGCCATTCTGAATTCTTATTCTTTCAAGGCACTCTTTCATTATTTATCTTTAAGTAACTACTATTGCTCGTGTAGAGAGCAAGCAAAATCAATTATGTTCGTGAGAATTGGATTGGCATGTCCCACGTAATTTTTCATTTGTCAACGTTCTCATCGGTTAGCAATACGCCAATAAATTATCGGCCCAGGATCAAATATACCCCTGTAGTATAAAAAAATATTAAATATATCTTTTGCTATAATTCAAATATATCCTTACTGTAATACTATTGGTTCAAATAAATTCTTATTCTGTTAAACCTTTTTAAGGTGGACATCCAATTTTATATTCTGTTATCCTTACATGACATGTGTCATCCGCCTCATCAAATATCAGTGTCACATAAGATTGAATGTCCACCTTAGAAAAATATAATAAGAGTATATTTGAACCAATAATGTTACGGTATAGATATATATGGATTCAAAGTATAACGAGGGGTACATTTAAATTTTTTCTAATAATACATGAGTGTATTTCGTCCTTCTCTGATAAATTATTAGTAATAATATATGGTGTTTGTAGACAAAGGTCTCATATAAATCTCATCAATGTGTATCTTGTGTTCAGGTTTCTATCGCTGCAGCTCTTGATGTATGACGGTAGATGCAAAGCAGTAGATGTTCCCATATGCATCACATACTTTATAAAAAGTTAGCTCTAGAGGATACAACTTAACACGGTTTTCAATTTTGGGCAATCATGAAGTTCTAGCTTTCTGAAATTGAGATTTGAAAGGAGTTAATCTGACTGTTTGTTTGTTTGTTTGCTTATGTAGTCTTAAAAATGAAACAAATTAAGCAACTTATATAATTATGATTATCCTTGGTTTGATATTGTGGACCCTCGGTGTTTGAAAATGCAACCGACAAAGAATTTACAATTATCTATCTATTTGTATTCAACGTGGCCAGAGACTTAGTCATCCATCATTCCATCTATTTTCTACAACGACTCTCAGGACCCATTGCCTCGTAATCTATAACGATTAACGACCAACTTTCATTTCTTTATCCAACTACATCATTCTCCGTCTTCCTTCTCAGTTGCTATTGACAGTTGCGGAGCCACTTTTGTTCAAAGGAGCGTCAATTAATATTGTTTGGGTGAATAATTACATTTTATAGCTAGGTAAAACATTCTCCTATGCATATTTTTTTATATTTTAATTTGTGGACCACTGACAACCTCGAAGATAATAATACTTTAACACAGCAATAATCTTTAACTTTCACAAGCAACATAGAAAGCTACAAAACTTTCGTAGTAAGATATATTTTTTGGTAATATTTATATGGAGGTCATCTGTATACGGGTAAAATCGAGCTCATGGTACATCCTAACCTCCGACAAGATGAGCCAAGCTCGAGACATGGCAATAAGGGATCGAAACCGAGCCTAAGTCCCACCGGGTTAAAACTCGGGGGCATGGTACCTGCCTTCGAGGATATCAAGGTCGTAATCCAGAAATCGATCCTAGCCTCGAACGACTTCGAAGAATATTGTCAGACGATCCGGCATAGCCAACAGAAGGTCGAAATATCCGTGACCGGCTGAATGTTACGGCGGGAATCTCGGCACGTATCGATAAGGAACCGACAATCAGCGAATCAGAAGATTTATTTTACCTTTTATAGAGTTGTACCTAAAATAGGACTCCCCTACTATATAAAGGGGTATAACAATTCATTTGACACACTGTAACACGCACTAAAAAGCAATACATTATTATTTTCTCAATCTTGAAGCTCTTGTTCTTTTGTTTATCGACACCGGTCGTGGTGAGCCCGGCTCGAGTGCAATTATTCCATCAAGGCTGAAATTATCCAACTCGTGTGGTTTGAATTTATCTTATCTTTATTTACCCAACAACAATTTAATTTATCGCTTTGTGTCAAGTTAATCCGCGTATCTTTAAAACCACTTACAAATTTAATTGTTATCCGATTTTGAGGGTAAACAGTTTGGCGCCCACTGTGGGGCTAAGGATAATAGCGGCGATTTGATACAAATTCCCGTAACACACCCTATTTTACACTTGTTCTTTGAAGTGTCTTTGATTCCAGGTTAAGATCGAAATGTCAAATCCATAGTCTGCCCCTCTAAACATGGATACAGAGTCCATCCACCATGGCAAAAACAACAATATATCACCCGGTAACGAGGTGCCCCCAGTCGATCTCGACGGAGTCCCGGTGGCAGATCCCATCGACAGTAGTTCGCATGTGACCATCAACATAAATTTGCCTACCGATCCCGAGAACAACGTACGCAGGGAAGTCCGACCAATTTCACAGAATAAGCACGACGGTGAAAATGATGGGATTAACTTGCGAGTGATCTTCAAAATGTTACAGGCTCAACAAGCGGCGATAACCCAGTTGCAGAACCAAAGCTGAGCATCGAGAAGGGTTGAGCCCGAGCCATCCCGGTAGGTCACCCGCGGAAATGAACATATCGTAGAGAGGCCGAATGAAAATGAATCGGGGACTAACCCCGAGATCATAAAAATGCTCGAGAAATTGACAAAACGGATAGAATCGGGGGAGAAGAAAATCGAAGCCAATGACAAAAAGGTGGAAACCTACAATTCCAGGGTCGACCAAATCCCAGGAGCACCTCTGATATTGAAGGGCCTGGATTCCAAGAAGTTTGTTCAAAAACCATTTCCTCCGAGCGCAGCGCCGAAGCCGATCCCGAAAAAGTTCTGCATGCCCGAAATTCCTAAGTACAACGGAACGACTGAACCAAATGAACATATTACCTCCTATTCAAGCGCCATCAAAGGAAACGACTTGGAAGTTAACGAGATCGAATCTGTCCTGCTGAAAAACTTCGGGGAAACTCTATCCAAGAGAGCTATGATATGGTATCACAACCTACCTCCTAATTTTATTGAATTGTTTGCTATGCATGCAGATTCATTCGTAAAAGCACATGATGAGGCTATCAAGGATGAGACCAGGAAGTCATACCTTTTCAAAGTGAAGTAGAGGGATAACGAGATGCTCAGGGAATTCGTATCTCGGTTTCAAATGGAATGGATGGACTTGCCTCCGGTCGTAAACGATTGGGTTGTTCAAGCCTTCACCTAGGGACTCAATGCTCGAAGCTCGTTGGCTTCACAGCAGTTGAAGAAAAATCTGGTGGAGTATGGATCGACGTGCATAATCGGTATTAATCAAAAATCAGGGTTGAAGATGATCAACTCGGGGCTCCTTTAGGGTCCGTTTATCCCGTCAGATTAGTTGACAGAGTCAGGAGAGACATTGATCGTGAGCCAAGGTTTAATAGAGATCGGTATCAGCCATACAATGGAGATCGAAGAGGTGGTGGATCTGGGCAAAACCCCGTGAAAAGTGAAAAAAGAAGTGACCGAGGTCAAAACAACCGGGGACTCATGAGCAAAAACAGTTTCGACAAGCCCATCGAGCCAAAAGAAGCGCCAATACTATCAGAGTACAACTTTAACGTCGACGCCGCTGCCATCGTATCCGCCGTATCAGAGACACCAAATGGCCTCGACCTTTACAGTATGATCCAGCTCAAAGGGATCCTAATAATGTGCAAATATCAGGGCCCTCACGATCACATGACAGAAGATTGCCGACAATTGAGAGAGGAAGTAGCCCGGCTATTTAGTAATGGGCATCTCCGAGAGTTCCTGAGCGACTGAGCCAACTACCACTTTAGGAACAGAGATTCTGGTAAACAGACCGAACAGGAGGAACCTCAGCACGTCATCAACATGATCATCGGTGGGGTCGATGTTCCCCAAGGGTCGATGCTGAAGCGCACCAAAGTATCTATCACAAGGAAAAATGAACTCGAGATTTATGTGCCGAAGGGAACCTTGTCCTTCAACGACAAAGACGCTGAAGGGAGAGTGCAACCCCACAATGATGCATTGGTAATATCAGTACTTATAAATAAATCTCGAGTTAAGCATGTATTAATTGATCCAGGTAGCTCGGCCAATATCATCAGATTGAGGGTCATGGAAAAGCTCGGCCTGCAAGATCAGATTGTACCTGCAGTCCGAGTCCTAAATGGGTTCAACATAGTGTGTGAGACCACTAAAGGAGAGATAACGTTACCAGTGAACACCGCCAGGACCGTTCAAGAAACAAAGTTCTAAGTGATCGAAAGGGACATGAGGTACAATGCTTTGTTCGGGAGACCATGGATTCACAACATGAGGGCAATACCCTCGACTCTACACCAGGTGTTGAAGTTCCCGACGCAGGGAGGAATAAAAACAGTTTACGGAGAACAATCGGCTGCAAAAGAGTCCCGATATCCACACTTTCGATACTGAAGGAGCTGGGTCCAATCACCAAGGGAGAAACCAAATAGCAACTACTGACACCGACTCCGTCCCAACCGACGAAGTAGGAGATGGGCGAGGACTATGATTACGGGGTTCCCAAGTCTTTCGTGGCTCCCGATGATTCTGACGCTACTAAATCTACAGTCGAGGAACTGGAGCAAGTCGTATTGATCGAACACTTGCCCGATCGAAGGGTATACCTGGGCACGGGATTAAATCCCGAGCTCAGGAAAAAACTCATTCAATTTTTTATAGCTAAATAATATTGTTTCTCTTGGTCCCACCTTGATATGATAGGGATCCCGCCAGAAATAACCACTCACAGGCTAAGCTTAGACCCAAAGTTCCACCCGGTCAAGCAGAAAAGTAGACCCCAGTCCGAGGTCAAATATGCTTTCATCAAGGACTAGGTATCTAAACGTCTTAAAATAGGGTCTATCCGGGAGGTAAAATACCCAGACTGGTTAGCAAACGTAGTAGTAGTCCCCAAAAAGGGAACAAATTAAGAATGTGTGTAGATTATAAAGATTTGAATAAAGCGTGTCCTAAGGAATCTTTCCCTTTGCCTAACATCGATGATCGATTTGACGGCCGGCCACAAGATCCTCAGTTTTCTCGATGCTTATTCCGGGTACAATCAAATTCGGATGGACCCGGGTGATCAAGAAAAAACTTCCTTCATCACCAAGTATGGCACCTACTGCTATAATGTGATGTCGTTCGGACTAAAAAATGCCGGCGCCACTTACCAATATCTAGTAAATCGGATGTTCGAAGAAAAAATAGAAAAATCAATGGAGGTTTACATTGACGATATGTTGGTTAAGTCCCTGCGAGCAGGGGGCCATTTGAAACATTTGCAGGAAATCTTCAGCATATTGAAGAAATACAATATAAAGCTGAACCCGGAGAAATGTGCATTCTGAGTGAGGTCGTGTAAATTCCTCGGATTCATGGTATCCAACCGGGGAATTGAGATCAACCCCGATAAAATCACGGCCATCAAAGATATCACTATTTTGGACAACGTGAAGGTCGTACAAAGGTTAACCCAATGCATAGCTTTCTTGGGACGATTTATTTCGAGGTTATCCCACAAGAGTCACAGGTTCTTCTTACTGTTGAAGAAAAAGAATAACTTCTCATGGACCCCGGAGTGCCAACGAGACTTGGAGAAGCTCAAGCGATATCTATCGAGCCCACCGCTGCTTCACACGCCGAAGACAGACGAACAAATGTACATGTACTTGGCAGTATCAGAGATAGCGGTAAATGGAGTCTTGGTCCGGGAAGAGAAAGGTACGCAATTTCTAATTTACTATGTTAGCAGGACTCTAGGCGAGGCTGAAACTAGATACTCTCACCTAGAAAAGTTGGCGCTCGCTTTGCTAAGCGCCTCTAGGAAGCTAAAACCGTACTTCCAATGTCACCCCATATGTGTCGTAATAACTTACCCATTAAGGAATGTAATGCATAAACCCGAGCTCTCGGGATGGTTGGCCAAATGGATCGTAGAGATCAGTGGGTACGATATCAAATATTGGTCTCGGACCGCCATTAAGTCTCAAATTTTGGCAGACTTCGTGGCCGACTTTACGCCGGCCCTAATTCCCGAGGTCGAAAGAGAGTTGTTATTGAACTCAGGGACTTCTTCGGGAATCTAGACCCTCTTTACGGACGGCGCCTCGAACACAAAATGGTCCGAACTCGGCAATGTATTGAAGCCACCAACAGGTAATGTAATTAGATAATCTATTAGGACTGTAAAATTAACTAACAATGAAGCCGAGTATGAGGCCATGATTGCAAGTCTCGAACTGGCCAAAAGCTTAGGGGCGGAGGTGATCGAAGCTAAGTGTGACTCTCTCCTTGGGGTAAACCAGGTTAATGGGACGTTCAAAGTCAGAGAAGAACGAATGCAAAGATACCTGGATAAATTATAGGTGACGTTACATCGGTTCAAGGAGTGGACTCTACAACATTTGCCTCGGGATCAAAACAGCGAAGCCGATGCCCTTGCTAACTTGGGATCATCGGTCGACAACGATAAGTTCAATTCGGGGACGGTCGTACAACTCATGAGATCGGTAGTGGAAGAAGGTCACGCCGAAATAAACTCAACAAGCCTAACTTGGGACTGGATAAACAAATACATAGAGTATTTGAAGACCGAAAAACTGCCCTTGGACCTTAAGGAATCGAGAACTCTGCGTACAAAGGCGGCCCGGTTCAGCCTGTCCGAAGATGGAACACTGTTCCGGAGAATATTCGATGGCGCACTCACAATATGTCTAGGACCAGGAGACACCGAGTATGTTATGAGGGAAATCCACGAAGGCGCCTGCGGAAATCATTCGGGCGCCGAATCATTAGTTCAGAAAATAATCAGAGCCGGTTACTATTGGATCGACATGGAAAAGGACGCGAATGAGTTCGTACGAAAATGCGACGGATGTCAAAGACATGCTTCGATGATTCATCAGCCCGGGGAGCTTCTACATTCGGTCTTGTCACCCTGGCCGTTCATGAAATGGGGGATGGACATCGTCGTGCCCCTCCCATGGGCACCCGGTAAGGCTCAATTTATATTATTTATGACTGACTATTTTTATAAATTGGTGGGAGCCTGGGCATATGAGAAAGTCAGGGAGAAGGAAGTCATCGATTTCATTTGGGACCACATAATATGCCGGTTTGGGATGCCGACCGAGATCATGTGTGACAATGGGAAATAATTCATCGGCAGCAAAGTAAGCAAGTTTTTCGAAGACTATAAGATCAAAAGGATTCTATCAACACCCTATCACCCTAGTGGGAACGGGCAAGCGGAGTCCACCAATAAAAAAATACTCCAAAACCTCAAAACGAGGTTGACCGATGCCAAAGGAATATGGAAAGAAATCTTGCTCGAAGTCCTATGGGCATACCGTATGACCTCGAAGTCCAGTACCGGGGCCACTCCCTTCTCATTGGTTTACGGCGCGGAAGCACTAATACCGGTCGAAGTCGGAGAACCGAGTCCAAAATTCTGATATGCGACCGAAGAATCGAACGATGAGGCCATGAATACGAGCCTGGAGCTGTTAGATGAAAGGCACGAAGCCGCGCTTGTTCGGTTGGCCGCCCAAAAATAGTGGATTGAGAGGTATTACAACGAAGAGCCAACCTTCGACACCTCAATGTCGGGGAATTAGTGTTAAGGAAGGTCACACTAAGCACTCAGAATCCGAACGAAGGGAAGCTGGGGCCGAACTGGGAAGGTCCGTATCAAATTATCGAGATCACTGGAAAAGGATCATACAAACTCGGAGCAATGAGCGGTGAGCGATTACCGAACAACTGGAACATAACCCACTTGAAGCGATACTACTGCTAAGGTATGATCTACTTCATTCCTTTTATTTATTTACATTCTGGACTAACATTTGCAGGTGACCGGCAAAGAATGATATGATTTTTAAGCCTAAAAGCACGCGTTGCACTCTTTTTTCCTTGAACCGATTTTGTCCCAAATGGGTTTTTCGGCAAGGTTTTTAATGAGGAAACAGTAAATCGTGCTAACTTAGAATTAAAGACAGGCTACGAACCGGTGTCGAAGATCACGACAACAGTATTCGTGGCTTCTCTATGATCAGCCTTGAATACCGGGGGGCATCACCCTCGAATAATGATTTTAGCAAGAAAAGAAACTTTGTGCCCGAATAGTCTAGGCTCGATCAATAAGATTTACTATAAGGGCCAAACGGTCAAATGAACCATTCCCACATAGACCGTCCGAGCTCGGACACAAAGCTTGAACACATGTATAACTTTGTATATTACGCACAAAATTGAAAGGGAGTTTCTACCTTGCGGATAAATATTTTGCGCCTTGAAAATTTTTCTTTCTTAAATTTGATCCCCTGAAGACTGCCGTCCAATGCAGATTCGAATATACAAATAAGCGAGTTTCTACTGAGGGAGCCACCTCATTCGGGGACTGCCACCCAAGGCAGATTCGGATAGCCAAGGATAATGAATCCCGGGGGCACAAAGCTTATTTGGCAGTACCCGAACTTTAAAGGCTACAGCCACTCCCATTCGGGAACAGTTATCTCGGTTAAGCCCGGATGACTTGGGGTAACAAGCCCACTGGGCAACACCTGAACTAGAAAGGCTACGGCCATATTAAAATGGTTCGGAGACTTCCGAGACCCGCAACAAAAAATAAGGCCTTCAAAATTTCTAAACCGGTTCGAAAGGCTACCCTCGACAAATTATAATCTAAAAAGTTCTAAGTATTTTGGGGAACGTTTTCGGTCATATCGAGCCCCCACGAATCGTAAACAAAATAATATTGAAAGAAATACTTGTTCGAACCTCTGGGCAAGACCTAATTATTACATGCTAAGGCATTTTGATATCTTTGAAATCATTAAGAACAAAGCGAAAGGAAACAAGCTTAAAAATTGTCGAAGGGAGAAAAGAGTCTTATATATATATATATATATGAGAAAAGATCTTTACAAAGGCCAAACGACCTTGACAAAAATACAAAAAACAAAGAAAAATATACAAGGAACTTAAACGGCCTGGTCTCCACCGGAGCCTTCCTCGTCACCATCAGAGTCTTCTCTACCCCCAAATCCGTCCGAACCCTCGGAGTCCTATTCATCCTCGGGATACACCAGTTTCTTGACCTCGGCTTCGAACCCCTTAGCACTTTCGATCTTGGCTGATAAATCAAATACCCGAGCATGACTTTCTTCGAGGGCCTCCTTTTGGGACTGTCACTTCACGTATTCGGCGATATCTTTTAGCTGGTCCTGGGCTGCCTCGACATCGGGTCTTATACTGGGCCAACATCTCGTCGTCATCAGCTTTGGTTACTTCAACTACCGACTTGGCCGCCTTAAGCTTCTTGGCAAGGGTCTCTCTATCAGAAACAACCATGCTTAGCTGAGACTGGAGCTCCTCAATGTTTTGGGATCGTGCCTCAGCCTTCTCCCTTGTCTTTCAAAGCTGGACCTCCGCCGAGGTCAACTGCGCTCGGGCGATCTCCTTTTTTGAGGCCAGGCGATCCATCCTGCATCTCCACTATTCGGCTTCGACCTTGACCGTATCCATCTCGGATCTGAGCTGGTCACTCTGATCAATCTCCTGCTGGACCTGAGGGTTCCAGCTATTAGTCACCGGGTCTAGCTCATCGTCACTAACTTCAAAGATTTTTACCTGTTCAACTAGGTCGGCGTGTTCTTTCCGAGCCACTTCCAATTCAGCTCGAAGGCTCTTAGCCTCTCCTTAATACTGCTCGCTGAGAAGTTTGTAGGAGTATCTTTTCTCAGTAAGTCCTCTGACTTCGGCTTCGAGCTGGTTCAACTCATCCTAATACCAGAGGAAGTTTCATGATGAAGCACTGAGGCCTACAAATAGGAAGAAAAATATTAGGATTATCAATGAATTAGTTCAAGTATAAGCGAAGGAATAGAAATCATCAAGAGTTGTCTAAAGTTACCCGGTTCAGCACCTGTTATGCTTCGTTGAAAAGGCAGGGCGCGTCTACCTCATTCATTTTGGCTTGGTCTTCCTCGGTCACCAGGCACCGAAGGTAACTGGCCACTCCTACGGGGGCAGAAAGGACCCGGACATCCTCTGAAACGGAGATGATGATGGATCACTTCCGGTCAGGATCCACGCTCGGGACAGGGAACCGGTTGATCAGTTTCGGGCTCGAGGTAGGCCCACTTACTCCCGAAAATGGACTCTTCTTTGGTACCTCTTAGTCACCCAATCTAGTGACGTCCTCTGTGGCAGTGTAATCCACACCATAAGAAAAGTCATGAAAAGGGTCGTCCGCCCTATGGGCCCCCTCGTTGGGGCGTTCTTTCGTCATTTGGGCCTCGTTGTACATAGATTCAGTAAACGAGGGTGACTCGGTGATGTTTATCACACCGAGTGCCTCCTTCGGCGCACTGCCCGCATCTCGGGAAGCCTCGGCCTCGGCCTCCTCATCAACCTCTTTTGCTTGAGGTAGATCGGCCTCGCGGTTCTCTGGTTCTGAGGCCCCCTGCCCTTCGAGCTGCGACGGCACACGGGCCACCAGAACTAAGGGTTTTGCTTCTTCTTCAGATTCGTCTCTCAGCCAATAGAGCGAATCCGAAGATGGTGCATGGGCACTGGTGCTCTCTTTTGACTTGCGCACCAACCTTCTTCTTGTTTTCTTTTTCTCCGAGCTCGGGGAACTCGGAGCCCTTTTTCTTTTCTTCTTTTCGGCCTATATCGGAGCAGGGGACTCGGTAGGTAAATCCTCGCCACTGGTTGGAGGCCTCAACTCGACGTCCTTAGATAATCCTGCAAAAAGAAGTAAAGGGAGTAAGGGCTTAATATTAAAAGAGGAATCCTAATACTACCTACTCGGGAAAGATGTCTCACCATGGGAATGGACCTCCCAACGGCCCTTCGAGAGCTTGCGCCATGAGCGCCTGGAATATGGCATATGTGATTCTATACCGTTGACCCACTCCTTGAGTCGAGGGACATCGTTCGGGACCCGAGCAACAGCAGCACCACCACAGAACATCAGTAAGAAAAAGAGAAGTAAATGTAAAATCGACATTCGAAAGTAAGTCATACTTACGTGAGGTATTCCACTTCTCGAGGAATGGCCTGCACTCGGCTGGGATTAAGGCTGAAGTCCTCACTCGAACGAAATGGCCTTGCCAACCCCGATCCCGGTCCTCGTCAATACTTGAGAACGGAGCTTTACTGGCCTACCACACAAGCTTTATCAGTCCCCCTGGAAGACTCAGGGACTGTATAAGTGTAGAAGATGGTCAATGGCGAACAAGCACCCATCAATTTTGTTCACAAAGAACCGGAGGAGGATCACGATCCTCCAAAGCAATGCGTGAATCTGGCTCAGGCACACATTGTACCTTCTGCAAAAATCCAAAATGACCGGATCTACCGGACCCAATGTAAAAGAATAAGTGTAAACACTTAGGTATCCCTCGACATGGGTGGTAATGGCTTCATCGGGGTCGGGGATCACTGTGTTCTTATCGGCCCAGTTGCAGTCTTTTCGGAATGTAGAGAGGGCTTCTTCAGTGATCGAGCAGATGTATCTCGAGACCTCCTCACACAAGCCTTGTACGGAGGAAGGTTTTTCAATCTTGAAATCGATGTTGACCAAGCATCCTCCGGGGATGAACATTTTCAAAGGGGGTTCAGGTACTGGTTCGTCAACGGCAGCGCGAGAAACAATCTCCTCAGCCTCAGTAGTCGGTCGCGAAGTAGAAGGATTTTCTTTCTGAGGAATGATTTTTGATGTCTTTGCCATTTGTTTAAAAAATAGAGGAAAATCTGAGAAAGGTGGAGAAAGAAAGGAAGTTGAAGGATTGGACATGATGGCTTAAGATGAAGACAGGTAAAAATTCTTGCAAGGGATCTCGAAAAACCGGAGTAAAAGTGTTGGAAAGTATTGAAATCTTAAAGATATGAGGGTAGAAGGTTTGGATGTAAAGTTAAAATGAACAAAGGAGGGGGTATTTATAGTAGTTCAGCATATTTGGCATCCAAGGACGGCCGACCATCAGCTGACATGCATTTAATGCCATTAAGACTTGACTGACGAGACATTTCGGTTGTTTTGTCATTTCTGTTACGGTGTATCGAAGTAAGAATCAGAAGCTATGTCGTTTCTCGTCGTTTACTCTCCGAAAAACGAGGGGACTATCTGTATATGGGTAAAATCGAGCTCATGGTGAATCCTAGACTCCGACAATAGGAGTCAGGCTCGAGATATGGCAATAAGGGACCGAAACCGAGCCTAAGTCCCACCGGGTTAGAACCCGGGGGCATGATGCCTGCCTTCGAGGATATCGAGGTCGTAATCCCGGAATCGATCCTAGCCTCGAACGACTTTGAAGAATATTGTCAGACGATCCGACATAGCCAACAGAAGGCCGAAATATCCTTGACCAGACGAATGTTACGGCCGAAATCTCGGCACGTATCGATAAAGAACCGACAATCAGTGAATCAGAAGATTTTCTATCTTTTATAGAGTTATACCTAAAATAGGATTCCCATACTATATAAAGGGGGCATAATAATTCATTTGACACACTGTAACACGCACTAAAAAGTAATACATTATTATTTTCTCTGTCTTGAAGCTCTTGTTATTCTGTTTATCGACACTGGTCGTGGTGAGCCTGGCTCGAGGGCAATTATTCCATCAAGGCTGAAATGTGGTTTGAATTTATCTTATCTTTATTTACCCAACATTAATTTGATTTATCGCTTTGTGTCAAGTTAATCCGCGTATCTTTAAAACCACTTACAAATTTAATTGTTATCCGATTTTGAGGGTAAACACCATCATTTTATATATCTATGTATATTATTATTATTATTATTATTATTATTATTATTATTATTATTATTATTATTATTATTATTATTATTATTATTATTATTATTATTATTATTATTATTATTATAGTTTACACATTTTTTTACAAGATGTTGATCAATCAAAATATTCTTAGAAGATTGTTAGACTTTTATCTCCTTTATACCCTTTACTAACTCGATCCTCTTAGTACTCCCTCAATTTCAATTTAGATGAGTTAATTTGACTCGACACAAAGTTTAAGAAAAAAAGAGAAGACTTTTGAAACTGATGGTCTTAAAAGCATAAGGAGTAAAAGCTTTGTGAGGCCATAATATTTGTGTGGTTATAAAAGCTTCTCATTAAGGGTAAAATGGATAAAATGAAGAGATTAAAATTAAATCATTTTTAATTGTAGAAATGTGCCATTCTTTTTGGACGAACTAATAAGTAAAGTATGTCATCCAAATTGAAACATATGGAATATCTTTTATCCTTATTGTTCGCATGAATACCAAAAGATAATGTCACGTGTGTGAATAAAGTTGCACATTGAAAGCTTAAAAAGTTGGGAAATTACATATAAGTTGTAGGAATGACTTAAATTGTGTGAGGTCTTTTGAGAAAAACTATGTGAGTTTGACCCAAAACGAATAATATCACGCATGAAAAAAATATCTCCGGGCCAATTGATGAGCGCAAAACACAACACGAAATTAATGCTCGCTAGACAAAGATAATATAGTTTAATTATCATCTCCAAAGGGATTGAATTTAAACAGTGTTCGAATAATCCCTAGTTAATTGCTATTCAGGATGAATAACACTTTGATTGGAATGATTTTGAACTAAAATATTAAACTAAAGCAGTTAACAATTGATTACAAAAAGACAAGAGTTGAGCAACACCGAAATAATCAATGGGTAAAATAAGGGTCGTGACAAGATAGGTGCAAGATAGCTATTCGGGATCACTTTAATGATCTAATGATTGTCACGAATTCACTCGATGATTAGTTCAGTCGTATAGCCAAGACTCCTTTCTCGATTAAATCTGAACTCTACGAGGCGAACTAATATAAAAGCACTGTGAAGATATGCAAGAATATGTTAATGGACTAGTCTTTAGGAAAACGTCTCTCGAATATTCTCCTAACTTGATTTAATCAACAATTAAACAAGCTCTTTCAATTACTTAAAAGAATCACTGAATTAAACCAAATGAAATAATGCAAGATAATCACCCAAAATATTCCTCTTTCGATTAAGTAATTTGGGGAACAAAATTGCAGTCAATTCAAAGCTCCATAAATGAATTCATGCAAGATAACTAGAGTTAAAATCCACAAATATCAATCAAATCCCATATCCATCATACCCTAAAGTAAACTACTCCATAATTATGAGAAAGTCATCACAAATAGAGTTAAAAAATAAGAAAATATGAATCAATCCAAACTCGGGTATTGAGTTGCGGAAGAATGATGAATCCTTATGCCTTAGAGTCTCAAATGCTTTTCTAATCTTTCGTAGGTCAAACGTCCTCTAAAAATCGTGCTTTTATTATATTTATACCATGTAAGAACGGGCCCAGAAGAAACTACACTTTCCAAACCAAAGTGGGGAAATACTCTGATAAAATTAAACAAGCACGGCGTAGGGTGCGGTGCCCCATCCGCCGCGCCAGTAGAGAAGTTCAGAGGCAAGAATTCTTGTCCGGCAGCCCGCACAACACAGCCACGTCGTGCCTCTCGATGCACCCTGCGGCGCGGTAGTGCTATATTCTCAGAGTAGTCTCTTTTTCTCACTTTTTGATATTCAGACTTGGTCATCGACCTTCGAACGCGATCCCGGTTTAATTCTTTGGGCTTCTATACTCAAACTTCAAAGCTCCAAATTATCCATTTTAATTAGCGCCAAACTTGCTTCTCAACTCGAAATAACATCATACACAGCATAACACACGTAATAAGTACAAAGTTCTCACAATTAGGCTCAAATTCAATCAAAATATAATAATTAAAGTACAAAATATAATTAAAAACGTGAGTTACTAACCTACTTATCACCGATATAGCCCAACAGATAAACTACATTGTTTCATTGAAGATTCTCATTTTGTTCGGCTTTTTATTTGTTTGATGTGTCGTATTTGGAAAATCTCATATAGTAAATAGAAGAGGATGCTTTTTTGGAGGGATAAACAATTTTTGTTCATAGAAAGTTGTAGATAGATTGGATTCTGCTTATCAAGTATGACGGTAACTTGTTCTCACCTAAAGTATTGTTGAACCATCTCTCAATTTTCTTGCTTTACCGATATTAGTCAGATTTTATTCGCCGCTTCAAATTGACTTCCTTCTTTAAGCTTTTGGATTCTATATAGTTTAAATTTAGTACTGAAATTGGTTAGAAGTCTCATTTTGTGAGCTGAACTTTCCTGTACTATTAGTTTCTAAATCCAGAGTTCAAATTAATTAAACATGATAATTACTGTTAAATCATATCAAAATGTATAACTAAGGAAAAAGAATATTTGTCTTTATTTTCTTTTTCAATAAACCACGGTACCATGAAGAAAATAGTAATGCTCTTGGGAAAAAAATGGGCAGAAAAGCCTCCTTGCATGACATATACTTGAACGAAAATGAACTTTGGGGACATTGTTCATATAGCTAACAATGGTTGAATTAGATAATTAATTTGTCAGATGTCGTGAATACTTTTCCTTCAAAATTTGGGCGGCTCTATGCATTGAAAAGTTCAGACAAAACAATCAATGAACATAAGAATCACATGTGGCAGTGACTCACGTTCGACTAGCTAATGTTATCCATTCAAGGACTAGACTTTTGCAGCACAACTCTTTCCACCAAAAAACATACTCACACTCGCTATGATCGGCATCAAGTTTAGTTAATTTAATTTTAAGAGTCAAACTGATATGGGAAACGAAAATTATGTTGTATACAATATATTAAACAATAAATAAGCTTTTGTTTGACCCAAAATTTAGATCTAGATTTAAACAATTAAATTTTCTAATGAAGTAGGATTAATCTTAGCCAATATTAATATCCAAAAGATTATTTAACTTGTGCCGTAGCAAGACGCCATACAGTCTGTAGGAACGGCGGTGAATATGTAACAATAAACATCATTTAATGGCTCAAATACAAAGTGAATATCATTAAATAGCAATAAATGATATAAAATGGTATTATTCTAAATAAATGCAAGAGAGATGACCAAAAATGGATGAAATCGTATGATATTCCCTCTGACAATCATAAATGATTGATAAATCTTTGAATATTCGTATTCTTCTTGAATCGTGGGAGAAAAGTTAGATGAGGATCTCAAGAAAAGGTGTCTTTTGTATGTATGTAATAAAACAAACATCTTTAGATAATATCAAAGTGTTGTTCTTTTACAATAAAATGAGTGTCCCCTTATAAATATCTCTCTTTCTATTTATAAGAGGACATGTGCCACAAAACCGTAATAGTACAGATTTTAGGAATATTCACTCAAATATTCTCTTTAAAGTCAGATCCCCAAAACTAGTTATTACTACTCCGTTAAGGAGGGTACTCGTCCTCGACTTCGATTTCTGTTGATGACGAGCGCAAAACTGGTGGATTAAACTTAGGCTCGCTTGTCAAAGATAGTATAGTATTAAATCGTCTCCACGGGGATTGGTTTAAATAATGCTTCAAGAAATCTTCAGCTTAACACTGTTCAGGAAAATAAACCTTTGATTTTGAGTTATTAACTACTTAAGAGTAAAAACTAAGATTCTCAATTGTGAATGAATAATGAAAATTTAGTGACTAAGTAGCAACGATTGAATATCAAGGTGAGAAACAAGGGCTTTGACAAGGTATATGATTAACTATTACCATGGGCAACTCTGTGTTATGTTCATTCTTAACTTCTATTGGCTCTTTCGATTTCAACGGATGACTAGGCTATCTTCAAAATTCAAATTCTTCTTCCGAATGAATTAGAGTGCTCTAACAACCTAATGATATGTGCTGTGAAAATATAAAAAAATATGTTGAATGAATGATCTTACGAAGAACGTCTCTCGACTATTCTTCTAACTTGGGTCAATTGATAACTCTATAAGCTCTTTCAATTACCTATAAGAGTCGTGAAAACAACCCAACAAGATAACACAATACAAATTGCAGCAACACTTCTCTTTCGATTAAAGTAAAACCACAATTAACTTTGCAATTCAATTAGTAACTCATTCAACGAATTCAGGCAATTAACCAAAAGCAAACCCAAAATAATAGCCAAATCACAATATTAGTCAATAACCCTAAGAAAGATTACTTCATAGTGGATAAGTTGTTCATCACAAGAGTATTAAGAGAACAAGAAAATATTACAATCTCCAAAATCAAACAAACTTGCATATTGAATGAATTGGACGAAGTATTCAGAGTATATGTTGTTTCCTTGCCTTCTTCTCTCCAAATATTGCTCTAAAATTCGAGATACCTTATTTTGGGATGAGCTAGGCTTCATATAGGTCAAAAGGTTTGCCTCTAAAATTATAAAATTAGGCGTGGGTCGAATTTCCGTAGACAGACGTGCGCGTCCGCGCACATGGGAGTATGACCGCGCTCATGGCCGCTCACCTATGGAATACTTCTGTAGCACTTGCATGCTTAGTGCGTGTTGGGGGTCGATCGTGCATGGCCGCGCATGAGAATTTCTTCTTGCTCAGCTTGTTTTCCTGCCACTAAGTGCATTATTCGTCCATTGATCCCCTCTGCGTCACCTGCACTGAAAGACAACATATTAGACCCAAATCAGACCAAATCTCTATCGAATCAACCAAATCTTAGACGCAAAGTGGGCATAAATATTAAGTAACTTTAAGCTCATCAAACACCCCCACACTTAGCTTTTGCTCGTCCCGAGCAAATCTAAAATGAAATTGCTCCTAACACTGCAACCACCTTAGACAAGTGGCCGGCCAAAATCAACTCGATACCATCCTGGGGTCACATTCAACCTCAACCCCGGTCATGACATTCCACTAGTGTTGTGGTCAAATTGGCACAAAATCCTCGATACACCTCACAAGAATGAGACAATGCCCATTCACACACCAATTGCAAATAATGGCCTAGAGCAGTACACAACAATCACTCGCGCTCACAAAGAAGTGAATCATGCTTTCAAAAGTACCATAAGCTTGGCTATCGTGTAACTCTCTACTAATGTAGGAACAATCTCATCTAGATCATGTAGGACTTTGCATTTGGTTGTAACGTAGGCCATGGGACGGGTTGGATATAATCTGTATAAGAGTATCTATACCTCCCTAAGTACTTTAATACCTACAACACTATACGTGACCTACACCTTTTCAATTACAACTGTGCCCAAACTTCCAATTCAGAATAGTACCCAGTTTTTATTTCTTTAAGCACAACATACGAGGACTTTACATTAGCAAGGGAATGTTCACTTTTATTTCTTTACTCAGCATAAGAGTATTGACCTCTTTTCTCTTCTTTTTTTCGATGTTTTCCCTTGATTTTCACAATCCCCTGCTCACGTACCTCACATACACTAAATTAATGGTGCATCCTTTTTTACTTCTCATTGGTTCCACTCAAAACCAACCCCCACCCCACACTTATGTCTCTTCATCTTTTAGCATCACACACAAGGCGATCAAGTGCTTAGGGATGGCTACAGGTTCAGGTTGTATTGTGGTTGCCAAAGAAAGGGGGAATTAGGCTCAACTGAGTTAACTAGGGATAACTTATCAGTTCTCAGGAGGGTTCAAAGCAATCTAAGAAAAAGGCTATCAAAGAAAGCCTACGGTCATCTCCAAACTCGACAAAAACAAATATTTTTGTACTTTTTGTTTTTGTGATTTTTTTCACTAAGAAAGCAAATTAAACAATGCTATTTACACTACCCCCACCCCCACACTTAACTAGTGGCATTTCCCCATGTCACAAAATCAAAATGTAAAGGTAAAGAAAACTCCTCTGATTGGGTCACTCCGTGTCGGAGACGGTGCCAAGGTCCAGGTGACAAGCCCGGCCAAGTGCACGCATCCATGCCATGATCTTCTTCTCGGACTTGGCATTTTGTGTAGCTAGTGAGTCTACTCGAGTTCCCAAATCAGTGATAGAAGTGCGCATCCCCGCCATCTCCTGTTCCAAGGCATCCATTCTCATTTCCCACACACCACCGGAAGATTCTCCTACAGCCTGCTCATGTGTTATAGTAACATCAACATCCTCTTTGTGAACCTCCCTTTACTCTATTGGTGCATCGGACTCCTCTCTCTACCTCAGCAGCCACATCAGGTTCCTTCCTAATAACAACTCTATCAGCCCAAAATTTCTTTTCTCGCTTGACCTTTCCGTCCGTAGCCTTGTTCTCTAGTAACCATGCCCACGACACAACCGAGTGTACAACTATGGGAAAAATAACCCATACCTCTGCACTGAACAACAAATTGTCATATCGTCTTGAATGACCTTAGCCACATCAAAGTCGTTGCCAGTGACAAAGCACCAAATTAGAGTAGCCCGGGGACCATTCACCTCAGTTGTGTTGCTGGAAAGCATCAGGCGGTTATTAATGATGTATGGCCAGCACTTCCCCTCAAAAGTGAGTGCAGCAGAGTGAAATTTGTGGAACTGGATTAACCACATCACCTCTTTCCCGGGCACATAAATGGTCTTAAAGAACGTGAGCCACGGGTATGGTTCCCTGTTGTGTGTCAATTAGTAGTTGGTTGTATCGGGGTATTCTACGTACTCCGGAAGGTGATAGGCCCTTTGGATAGCCTTATTGGAAAAATCCACCTTTTTTTCTAGACTGTACACGCGTAGTCCTCATGTTCCGGGCAATTTGCGTAGAACTCCCGAATAACTGTTAAATTTGCCTCTTCAGGTTCTTCGAAGAACACCCCCATTCCTCGTCAGACCAATTCCTCGTGAACTCTGTAACACTCATTGAGGAGAGACCCAATGTCGATTCCCCTTTCAGGTATTGGATTTTTGCCCGCCTTGCTATTAAATTATTCTTGGGCCTACCAGAAGACAAACTTATTTTGATCATATATGCGAGAGGATGTAAAAGCTCGCGACCTGGACGTGCCCACATCTTTAGCTCTGGACGTGCCTGCTTGCCTACCTATGGAGGTACTTGGGGTTTTTCTTTTCTTGGAAGTGGCCATTTGCACCTGAAACAACCGGACAAATGTTAGCAATTAGATTACTCTTTGGACCCAGACGGGTTACTCAGACTTCACCCGTATAGTAGTCACAAAGATACACTCTCCTAGCCATGGGAAGGACCCATCCCACTATCAGTAGACTACACCCTCATTATCAGTTCACCCAAATTAGGTACATGGAGTATTATTGGGTGAGCAACAAATTCTAGAATACACCTTTCAACCTCATTATGGTATTTACACAAACACCTAACATGCAAGGCTGCTCCTATTCCACACAAAGCAATTTTATCCCTAGGTGGACTACACACACAACAATTCAACTACCTAGCAACCATACTCTTAGTACCCATGGTGAAACCCAGTCTTTAACCCCACAAGAGAAAGAAAAAGAAAAAGAAAAAGAAAAAGAAATGAAAAATAAAGAACAACAAAAGAAAAAGGAAAAAGAAAAACATGGAAAAATAAAGTTACATACCTGAGGGGTCAATTGAAGGAAGCACACTTGAGGAAGGGGGGAAAGAGAGAGTAAGAGAGTGTGTATGTGTTTGGTCACAGAGAGAGAGAGAGAGGGAGGTTGGGAGGATTAGGGTTTGGTTTAGTGAGAGAGGAGAGAAAAGAGGGAAAGATTAGAAGAGGGGTTTGGGGGGGGGGGTTGAAATTCGGGTGTTAAACAAAATAAACGGGTAGGGCACTTACCTGTGTGCGGTCGGGTGTGTGGTCGTATCCTCCCGTGCGCGGCCGCGCACACATGCTAGAGCTCTGGTACACATGCACGATCATCCCTCCAGGTGCACGGCCGCGCATCTTCAGGCTTGCTGACGCCATATTTTGCGTGGTGCACCCCTCTAAGTACGCGATCGCATACCTATACACGCTCAAAGTGCCTTTTTAAGTCCTCAATTCCGCCCTTCCACAATATATACCTTCCTGCAACCACTAAGTCATAATATACACTAACCTTTACCTAGTCTAAGCTACAACAAAAACAAAAGAGAGAGAAGAGTTAGAGGTAGTTTTGAGTTATAGTCGTCAGCTTGACTCAACTGGGCACCTTAACTGATTATGATGCTCGAGGATTGCTGAGCAAATCCTCCAGCAATATATGGTTTTAACTTGTTCCCATTCACTATGAAACTGTCTGTTCCTTCCATGTTCTGGATTTCAATCACCGTATATGGTGATACATGTTTCACCACATACAGTCCCGTTCATCTAGACTTAGATTTTCCTGGGATCAATCTGAGTCTAGTGTTGTATAGTACGACCTTTTCCCCTTCATGAAATTCCTTCGGTTTAATCAGACGGTCATGCCATTTCTTTGTCTTTTCCTTGAAAATTCACGCATTCTCATACGCGTCCAATCTGAATTCCTTTAGCTCATTCACCTGTGATATTCTGTGCTCACCTGCAAGACTAAGATCAAGATTAAGCAATTTAATTGTCCAATAATCCTTATGCTCTATCTCCACAGTAAGTGACATGACTTTCCATATACCAACTTGAAGGGTGAAGTCCCTATGGTTGTTTTGAACGTTGTTTTATACGCCCATAAAGCTTCATTTAACTTTACTGACCAATCTTTTCTGGAAGCACTAATCGTTTTTTCTAGAATTCTTTTGAGTTCACGGTTAGCTACTTCTACCCGCCCACTAGTTTGAGCATGACATGGGATTTCTATTTTATGAGTTACCCCATATTTAGACAGCATAGTGGAAAACTGTTTATTGACAAAAAGTGACCCATTGTCACTGATGATGACTCGGGGAGTTCCAAAGCAGGTGAAAATATTCTTCCGAAGAAATTCACATACTACCCGAGCATCGTTTGTCCTAGTGGGGATTACCTCGATCCACTTGGAGACGTAGTCAACGGCCACTAGGATGTACTCATATGAATTGGATGATGGGAAGAGACCCATGAAGTCGATGCCCCAGACATCAAAGATTTCACATACCAAAATGGAATTCAGGGGCATCTCGTCCCTCTCACTAATGTTACTTGTCCGTTGGCACTTGTCACATGCAATCGCGTAGGATCTAGCGTCTTTGTACAGGGACGACCAGTAAAAATCGGCTTCCATGACCTTCGCTACAGTCCTATTTCCTCCATAGTGTCCTCCAGCTGCTCCATCATGACAATGGGACAATATACTTCCCATTTCCCCTTCTGGTATGCATCTCCGAATCATGCCATCTGCACACAATTTAAACAAAAAAGGGTCATTCCAGAAGTTGCTTTTTACCTCGCTTTGCAACTTCCTCTTCTGGTCGGAGGTCAAGTCATATGGTAGCCATCTACTAGCCAAAAAGTTGACTATGTCAGCATACCATGGCGATCTATCAGAGACCGCTACAATGAAAAAAATCTGCTCATCTGGGAATTCTTCCCGAATGTCCACCGCTTCAACATGTGGTTTCTCCAATCACGACAGGTGGTCAGCCACTTGATTTTATGTTCCCTTCCTATCTTTGATTTGAAGATCAAACTCTTGCACAAACAATACCCACCGCAGCAGGTGCGTTTTGGACTTTTTCTTGCTCAGCAAATACTTCAGTACCAAGTGATCACTATGCACTATCACCTTGCTTCCCACTAGATATGATCTGACTTGTCGAAAGCAAAGACCACTATAAAGAACTCCTTCTCCGTGGTAGCATAGTTCACCTGAGCATTATTCAAGGTCCGAGTTTCATAGTAAATGGGTCTGAACATTTAATCTCTCCTCAGCCCCAGTACTACTCCCACTTCCACATCACTCTCATCGCACATAATCTCAAATGGTTTGCTCCAGTCAGGAGTCACCATTATGGGAGAACTCACTAACTTTTCCTTAATCAGCTCGAATGCTCTGAGGCACTCTACATCGAACACAAACTTCTCATCTTTGGCAAGTAATGCTATTAAGGGCTTGGTGATGCTGGAGAAATTCTTGATAAACCTTCTATAAGACCCTGCATCGCCCAAAAGGTTTATGATGCTCTTCACTGAAGTTGGTGGTGGGAGCTAGCGATCACTTCTACCTTAGCTCTGTCGACCTCGATACCTTTATCTGTGACCTTGTGGCCCAAGACTATCCCCTCCTTGACCATGAGGTGATATTTTTCTCAGTTGAGTACTAGGTGAGTGCCTTCACATCGTTTCAGTACAAGTTCAATATTCATTAGACAATCCTTGAAGTCATATCCAAAGAGAGTAAAGTCATCAATGAACACCTCCAGACACTTCCCGTTGAAATCTGAAAAGATTGACATCATGCACCTCTGAAAAGTAGCTGGTGCATTGCAAAGTACATAAGGCATTCTCCGATATGCAAAGATTCCAGAAGGGTAGGTAAATGTAGTTTTCTCAACATCTTCAGGAGCAATGGGTATTTGATTGTAACCTGAGTATCCATCTAAAAAGAAGTAACATCCATGCCCTACCACATTCTCCAACATCTGATCAATGAAAGGAAGAGGGAAGTGATCCTTCTTCGTTGGATCGTTCAACCTTCTATTGTCTATGCACATCCTCCAACCAGCAATATTTCTAGTAGAAATTAGCTTGTTGTCCTCATTTTTCACCACCGTCATGCCTTCTTTTTTTGGCACAACCTGTACGGGGCTGATCTATTGGTTGTCGGAAATGGAAAATAATATACCCGCATCCAACAGTTTGAGTATCTCTTTCTGAACCACCTCCTCTAGGTTTTTATTCAATTTGCGCTGGGGCTACACTACTGGTTTGCTCCCTTCTTCTAACAAGATCTTGCGCATGCAGATTGTGGGGCTGATTCCTAGAATATCGGCTATGCTCCAACCGATTACGTTTTTATGCTTATGCAGTAACTCCATTAGCATGTGTTCCTGTTCACCTGTCAAATCAGCAGAAACAATTACAGAAATATTGTTAGTCTCCAAAAAAACATATTTTAAATGTGTTGGGAGAACTTTCAATTCCAGCTTTGGACTGATCTTTTGTTTCTCAAATTCCTCTTCGTCTACCACTTGATTTTCATTTTCCAATGCCTCTGCTTCCTTCTTGATTTCAAGGTCTTCATCCTCTGCTGTACTTGATTGACTAATGCATCTTTCCAATGAATCACCTACCAGCTTGTCCAACTTGTGTTGTTCAGCTAACTCTCCTACCACATCCAATTTGAAACAAGCATAGGCGGATGCCTCATCACACAAGTATTTTATCATTCTCTTCATTTCAAACACTACCCTTTCGTTTCCCACTCGTAGCATGAGTTGACCCTCGTATATGTCAAAAATCGCACTGGCCAGGGCAAAGGAATGGTCTCCCCAAGATTAGAGGTACCTCCTTATTGACTTCCATGTCTACTACAATGAAGTCTACCAGGAAGACAAACTTGTCCACCCTCACCAGAATGTCCTTGATTATGCCCTCTGGTATGATAGTGGTATGATCAGCCATTTGCAAAGATACCGTCACAGATTTGATCACTCCTAGTTCTCCTTCCAATTTCTTGAAAATAGATAATGACATCAAGTTAATGGATGCACCTGAGTCGCACAAAGCCTTGTCAAAATTTTCACTCCCCAATAAGTAGGATATAGTGAAGCTGCCAGGATCCCCACATTTTTGAGAAATTTTATTCTATATGATGGAACTGTCGTGTGCATTGAGTTTGACCACTTTTGTATCCTTGAGCTTCCTTTTACTTGACAGGATTTCCTTCAGGAATTTGGCGTAGGCAGGCATCTGGGTGAGCACCTCGGTGAACGGGATGTTCACATACAACTGTTTCAGCATCTCCAAGAATTTCCCAAAGCATTTATCTAATTTCTCCCGTTTCATCTTCTGAGGGAAAGGTAATGCCGACATGTTCTTTCTCTTTTCAACTTCGCTGGTTGACTTCTTCTTATCAACCTCCTTGCTAATGATGTTTCTGTACCCTCAGACTCACCAATTTCCTGCTCTTCTGCCGTTTTGGCTAATTTGATCACCCTTTCGACCCTTGGTTTTGCAATGGGATTTGCCAATGTTTTTTTCCAAAAATTACCCCCGAAGTCAATTATGTTATGCAATTTTGTGGTAGAAGAACGGATATTTGGCCAGCAGAATAGATATATGGCCAGTAGAATAGATATGTGGCCAGCAGAATAGTTATGCGGCTAGAAGAATGGTTATACGGCCAGCAGAATGGCCACCAAATGATTTTCAAATTCTGGGTTGGGTTTGGTCCATTCCATGATGCAATTTCGCGGTAGCATAATCATTATGCGGCCAGCAGAATCATTATGTGGTTAGTAAAAATAGTTTCAAAATTTGCCCATTTTCTGTTCCACTCCGCGGAGGATCTACGGTCCGCGGAGTAATTCTGCGGCCGCATAATGGACCGCAAAAATGCCATGTTCTGCAATAATTTTCCTCCAACTCCCCAATGCATTGTACAACCCCAAGAGTCCGTACCGTGGCTCATTTTCTACAATCTTCAAACACATTAACCTACCTCGGCACCACGAAACCTTAAATTCCTTGGCAAAATTTTACGGGGCCTTACAGATGTGCTCCCTTTTCCACTGCGGTATCACTAACTTCTGAGTCAACCCACCTTGTTTCTGATGTTCATACATCACCTCTTGACATTTCAACACACTACGAGACATGTCTAACAATGTATTTCTTCATCTTCCGCCACCAATAATATTGTTCCAAGTCATGATACATCTTCGTGACACCTGGGGTGAATGGAATACCATGAACTATGAGCCTCCTCAAGGATCAACTCTTGTAACCCATCAACATGCGGAACACAAATTCAGCCCTGAAGCCGCATAACACCATCATACCCAATCATAACTTTCTTGGCACCCCCCTGCTGCACTGTGTCTTTCAACATCAACAAGTAAGGATCATCAAATGGTGAGTCTTGATACGCTTCAACAAAGATGACTGCACCACAACACAAGCGAGAACCTTGCTAGGCTCTGAAACATCCAGCCTCACGGACTTGTTTGCTAAATCTTGAACATCCATGGCTAATGGCCTCTCCACTACTGGTATAAATGCCAAGCTACCCATGCTCTCCGCCTTCCTACTCAAGGCATCATCCACTACATTGGCCTTGCTTGGATATAATATGGTGATATCATAGTATTTCAATAACTCCTAACATCTCTATTACCTCAAATTAAAATCATTTTGCTTGCATAGCTGCTGGAGGCTCCGATGATTGGTGTAGATCTTACATGGAACAGTGTATAAATAATGTCTATCTTGAGCGCGTGAATAAGTTTTTCTAGCTCCAAATCATGAACATTGTAGTTCTTATCATGGACCTTCAGCTGACGAGACACGTAGGTAATCACCCTACCATCCTACATCAATACCGCGCGAGGCCCAATACACGATGCATCACAATACACAGTGTAAGACCCTGAAACTAGGGTTGTAGTCAAGGAAACCTTGAGCTTCTGCAAGCTATCTTCACACTCATCAAACCATCTAAAAGGAGTGCCCTTCTGAGTCAACTTGGTCAATGGGGCTGAGATAGATGAAAACCCTTCCACGAACCGGCGACAGTAGCCTGCCAAACTTGAAAAGATCTGAATCTCTATAGTTGAAGTAGGTCTTGGCCAGTTATGAACTCCCTCAATCTTCTTGGGTCCACCTTGATACCCTCGAATGATACAACATGACCCAAGAAGGCGACTGAGTCCAACCAGAACTCACACTTTGAAAACTTGGCATATAACTGACGATCCTTCAAAGTCTGAGGTACAATCCATAGATGTTGCTCATGCTCTTCTCTACTACGAGAGTAAACAAAAATATCGTTAATGAATACAATCACAAAGGAATCCAAATAAGGGTTGAACACTCGGTTCATAATATCCATGAAGGTTGCCGGAGCATTTGGTAAGCCAAATGACATCACTAAGAACTCGTAATGACCATATCGAGTTCTAAAAGTTATCTTAGGGATATCCGATGCCCTAATCTTCACCTGATGGTAGCTAGATCTCAAATCAATCTTGGTAAACACCATGGCACCCTGAAGTTGGTCAAATAAATCATTAATCCTAGGAATGGATACTTGTTCTTGATAGTGACCTTGTTCAACTGCCGATAGTCTATGCGCATCTTCATCGATCCGTCCATTTTCTTAACAAATAACACCAATGCACCCCAATGTGAAACACTTAGTCTAATAAACCATTTGTCAAGAAAATCCTTCAACTGATTTTTCAATTCTTTCAACTTAACTGGAGACATACGGTACAGTGGGATAGTAATAGGCTAAGTGCCCATAACCAAATCAATGCATAATTTAATATCTCTGTTGGATGGCATACCCGGGAAATCTGAATAAAACACCTATGGAAACCCACTCACAACTGGTACTGAATACATGGAAGGAACCTCTGCACTAGAATCCTGGATGTAATCAAAATATGCTAAACACCCCTTCTCAACCATATGTCGAGCCTTCAAATGTCACACAACCCTATTAGTGGAATGAGTGAGGGTCCCTTTCTACTCTAATCTAGGCAACCCCAGCATTGCTAAAGTCACAATCTTGGCATGACAATACAAGATAGCATGATACGCGGACAACCAATCCATACCAAGAATGACATCAAGATCCACTATATTCAAAAATAAAAGATCAACTACAATATAAAAACCATTAATAGTGACAACATAAGACCGGTTTACCCGATCAACTACTATGGAATCTCCAGCTGGTAGACATACCCAAATGGGAACATCAAGAGAATTACGAGGCATACTCATATTTGAAGAAAAATATGAAGATAAATAAGAATATGTATATCCCAGATCAAACAATACGGAATCATCTCTATGAAAAATTGAGATAATACCTATAATAATTGCATAGGATGACTCCGCCTCAGGCCTAGATGAAAATGCATAACAACGAGGCTAAGCCCCACCAACCTGTCCTCCACCTCTAGGACGACCTCTCACTGACAAACCTCTACCTCTAACTAACTGGCCTCCACATCTCTGAGCAGGTGGTGGAGTAATTGGTGCTGGAATCATGGCATGAGTACCTTACTGTGGCATATTGCTCTATGACCTAGGGCAAAATCTTGCCACGTGCCTCAAATCTCAACACACATAGCAAGCCCTCTACTGACGTGGCTACTAAACTGGAGTTGTCCCTGCTAACCCAAATAACCACTATGGTAGCTCTATATCAGAGGTGTACTAATGAGAGCTGGAGGTGCACTGTATGCTAGCTCCTCAGATTGAGCTCCATAACCACTGTGGCTGCCTGAAGTACCATGTGCGACCTCTAGGGTTAACACTACCGGCCTAATACGATGACCTCTACCAAAGAAACCCCTACTTCCAAATGAGGCACCACTGAGTCCTCCAAAATAATGGGGCCTCTTGTCAGAGGTCATCTCCCTCACCTGGACTCTGATGTGATCGATCCTCATGGCGATCTCCACTACCTGAGTAAAAGAAATCTCAGCCTCAGCGTCTCTGACCATCTGAAGTCTATTGCCATATGTAAGACCCTCTATAAATCTCCGCATCTTCTCCCTCTCAGTAGGGATTAGGATAGCTGCATGGAGTGACAAATCAATAAATCTAGTCTCACAGTAACAATCATGCTACCATGCTGAGGGTGCTCGAACTGGCTTGACAACTCCTCTCTCTGAGTGGAGGGGATAAACTTTTCCAGGAACAACTGCAAAAACTGAGCCCATGTGAGAAGAGGTAATCCCGTTGGCCTGGCCTGCTCAAATACTTGCCACCACTTGTTTAAATAAAAACCCAAGATTCAGCCAACACAAATACTACACAAATGTTGTACAATCATAGTGGCCTCAAGTCATGATCATCATATATATAACAAAAAGATGCAATACATAGACCAAGTAGTCCAATTAAAGAACATGCCAAACAAAAATTATTCTGACACCCCCAAACCACACTTAAGTTGTGCATTCTCCTCAGTTGCAGACTATTTCAAACCTACAAATACAAAGATCAAAATTAGTGTAGGTGTCAAAAACCTCCTCGAGTGGCCTCTGGGGGTGGTATTGATCGGTCTCGAATCTTGGTCCCCTATACTGTTGGATCCTCTAGCGTGACGCCAAAAGCATCTACGGCCTCTATTAGCTAACCTCCCATAGGAGGGCATCCAGTCATAGCAGCCTCAACTCTCGCCTTAGTCAGCTCCTCAACAACAATCATTGTTTCATGTTCATCAACAGGAGTGTTATTAGTTGCACTCAAATCCATCATCAACAGCTCCACTAGGTCTATCTTCACCCTAACGAACGATGTTGGCGACATCTTCTTAAAGGAATCCGGCATGTAGTCGAACTATGACTGAATCCACTAGCCCTTGGTTTATACTGTAGTCATCAACCCATGATCATGTGCCTTCAAATCCACTCTCAACTGTCAGATATCATCCTATATGATAGTGATCTGCTCCCCATGACCTTTCTTCTATAGGTTCTCTTCATTCGCCTAATGGATAGAGCAGATATCACGTAGTGCCTAACCTTGTGCTCTAGCATCATTTCTCCCTTCTCAAGTAGCTTGGACCTCCCTAGCAGTGTAGTCAGAATGTGCACAAAGGAGAGTCCTCATTGTATGTTCTTTGGGGTCATGACTATCTGACCTCTCATCTTATATTCATTGTACACATAGACTTGTGTCATAAAAGCACAAATTAGAAAAACACAATCCCAAATCTTAATTATCTTGTATTTGGTTGGCATCCATCTATTGCATATCCAATTTAGCCAAGCTCGGGTTTCCCTGTTCATGAATGCCTTTGACAAACCCTATCTTTTGCTCCATGTTTCACTACTTGGATATTCACACAATATCTCAAGCATGTGTGACAAGTTGGGTAGTTTCCCTTTCCTCCATTAGTATGTCATAGGCTGATCTGTTGCTTTATAGTTCCTGCTTGTAGCCTCAGTTGAAATATTTACCTCCCTCATATGGAGAAACAAAGTATCTCCCTGAATCAGGTCCTAGTGGGCCTATAACTCTATCGCAAGAGTCAAGTTAGCCTTGCCTTTTGATCCTTGGGAATAATGTATGCTCTCTCTTCTACCTTTTTCACTACGCTCGAGCAGCCATTCCTTGCAGCATCAAGATTCATTGGCCTCTCTAGAAGATGGGAAAGCTCTTGTTTCTTCTTAATGCTGTCATGCATCTTCCAAGCATGTTTGCTCACAATCTTCTTCTCTTATATTGACTTATCAACCAAACCACTTGGATCCCCTGTAGCCTCGAATGGTGGACTCACCATCTCCTCATTAGATGAGTCAGAATTAGACTCTAACTCAACCACTTTGATGCTTTCCCTTTACCTTTTACGTTTGCTTTCTTTTGCTTCTTAGCCGAAGGCAGCTTTGAATCTCCTTTGTAGATTTGGAATGAAAACTCTCTTGGCCTAGATGGTCGTGTTTGTGGTGTCCTTTGTTTTTTTTGTGCGAGTGGCTCAATACTCAATGTGGTTGTCTCAGTATCCACCTCAATAGTTCCTCCATGCAAGCTATCATACCTTTGTTTTCTTCATTTTTGCATGCTTCCTTTCGTCTATGTATTCTTTTTAGTAGATGGCTTCTCTGTGGGAAGTTTACCAGCTCCACCTACCCTATGACTACGACCATCTCCACCTACCCTATGACTGCAAGTAGGTGTCTTAGAAAATACCTTTATTCCTGCAAAGAACAAAGAATCCATGTAAGTTCAATCTTGCTTTAGCAAGGCAAAGTGGTGTGCGACACATCGTACACTTAGCTCATGAGCGTAAATGTGCAAATAAAGCATGAGTGTCTACGATAAATTAATTGTATCCATTTAAAACTATATAGCACAATTGAAGTACAAGTGAGTGTCACGACCCAAAATCTACCAATGGTCGTGATGGCACCTAATATGCCAGCTAGGTGAGCCAACAATCTCAAACATTAATAAAGCCATCAACATAGATATAATAAGTCTAAACATGTTCTGTAATATCATAGATAAGGCTAAGTCTGATGAACAAGTATAAAACAACACAAGATTCCTAGTTCTAGTGTCAATGAGTACACGAGCTTCTAAAAGTAGCAAAATACAATAGTCTGAAATAAATTCACAATAATGTGTGAATGAACTCAGCAATAATGACAAAGATAGGAAGGCAACTCCAAGGGTCTGCGAACGGATATGCACCATTACCTTGAGTCTCTAATACCAACAGCTAAACACATCCCTGAACTCTACTAGGGCCAATACCTGAATCTGCACAAGAAGTGCAAAGGTATAGTATGAGTACAACCGGTCCAATATACTCATTAAGTATCAAGTCTATCCTGGAAAAGTAGTGGCGAGGCTTTGACCAACATGATATGTACTTCTACAATCAGATAATTAACAAGTGGAAATAAAGAGAAGGAACAACTTTGAAATAGTAAATATCAGTAATATCAATCACTACCAAAGAAAATAATAAGCATGCTTCTCAGAGATAATGATCAAGCATAATTCTTACATCGAGTCCAAAAAAGATAAATGATATGCATGAAATAGCATGATTCGAGGCTCCAAATTCACATATATACGTGAGATACATCAACTAGCATTTAATGGAGTGCTTTTACATGAGTGCATGATATATGTGCATGCACAAACTTTAACCTTTCCACAGAATCAATATCAATCCACAATGACTCAGCACACCCCGCGTGTATGGTACAAGTGCACCTCATAATTACACACACTCAACACTGTACGTATGCCTATCATAAATGCCCCTCACCAAGCACAATTGTATGTGCCTTCGCTCACAGGGCCCAATATAACATGGGTGATCTCCTGACTATAGACGAACATATCCATATCTAAGCGCCAATAAAAATATAGCCCGAAGGCTTGAACATCAGTCATCAATCCAGTTATATGTCTCAATGTGCCAATAAATCTCATAGTACATAATCACATCAATCCGTACAAAATGAACCATCTCACTATAATTTAGATCATATAACTATATCCATATGCTGAAATGTATGTATATATGTGTGAGATAATATATGTATGGTGCACAAGTACATAAGAAATAAATACGCGTATGTATGTATTGATAAGATAATGTATGACTATAGCCAAATCAAATAGCTTTATACATCAAGAATGAGTCATCATGTCCAAATACGGATCATAAACCTAGACATGATCTCTAGCATGAATAAGAAAGCCTACGTAGTCATACAATGAAATAAAATATGTATAGAGAAGAATACATAAGCAAACATGGCATAAAGAAGCCACAAACTACCCCTAACATGGTATAATCATTGGTCCGTGTATATACGCTTGCCACCTCGCATATAAACTACCCCAAATGCAAGTAACACATAGCAATCAAGTCTATTTTAGGTGAATTCCCTTTTAACAAGGGTAGCAAGAGACATACCGCTTCCAAGGATCGCTTCAACCTTCCACAACCGTTTTTCCTTTGGAACCTCCAAACGCTCCAATTCTAACCAAGTAATACTCATTAAGGTCAAATAATTCTTTAGGAAGCTATCTCAAATCAAAATGTTTCAACCCTTAATGAATTCTCAAAAGTCCAAAATAAAAAAAAATTAACTCGGGTCCACATGGTGAAAACTTGAGTCTAGAGATAGATCCCATTGACACATAACCCCACGAGTTTAAATATGTAATTAGTTTCTAAATTTGAGTCCAAATATATAATTAGTTTCCAAATTCGAGTCCAAACTTGAGTCTAGAGATAGATCCCATTGACACATAACCCCATGAGTCTAAATATGTAATTAGTTTCCAAATTCGAGTCCAAATTAGTGTTAAAAACCTCAAAATATATTCTCTTAAGTTGTAGACATAAACCCCAAAATTCTCTTTAATATTTCAGGTTCTAGGTGTAAAAATCCATGAGGAACGATGATATATGATCAAATCCAAGTAAGAAATACCTACCCTCAAGATTGGGGCAAAAATCTCCTCAAATATCGCCTCTTCCCGATCTCCAAAACTAGGAAATGGTGAAAATGAGCTAAACTCATTTTAAACCAATCTGCAAGGAATTCTCGCGGGTGAAACCACTTATGCGCAGGTGCGCATAGTTTAGCCACATATTGTCAATCCTAGCCCCCTTCTGCAGGCGCACGCCTCTATCCGCAAGTGAGACATCCGCATCTGCAGCTTTAGGTTCGCCAGTGTGCTGCACCACCACTACCACCACCGACAAATCCAGTGTAATCCCACTAGTGAGGTATGAGGAGGGTAGAGTGTACGCAGACATTACACCTACTTTAATAAGGTAGAGAGGCTGTTTCTGGAAGACCTTTGGCTCAAGAAGGAGATATATATATATATATATATATATATATATATATATATATATATATATATAGAGAGAGAGAGAGAGAGAGAGAGAGAGAGAGAGAGAGAGATAGAGAGAGAGAGGAAGGAGTAACAACAAGCAACAACAACAAATCATACAGAAAACTAAAGCAAAAGAAATAACATGTAATAACAGATCTAATAAGATATACAAGACATAACTGAGGTATGCATTAAAACTATTGGAACAAGCAAGGACTGCGCTCGACTACCTTCTACCTTAATTCTCAACCTCGAAACCTTCCTATCTAGGGTCATGTCTTCGGTAAGCTGGAGAATCGCTATGTCTTGCCTAATTAACTCTCCCCAATACTTCTTTTGTCTATCTATATCTCTCCTTAGGACCTCCAAGACTAACCTCTCACACTTCCTGACTGGGGCATCTGTGCCTCTCCTTTTCATATGCACATTCCATCTAAGTATCACTTCCTGCATCTTTTCCTCCATAGGAGCCATGCCCATCGTGTACCGAATGAATTCGTTCTTAATTTTATCTAACCTAGTATGCCCACACATCCATCTCAATATCCTCATTTCTGCTACATTCATCTTTTGGACATGGGATTTTTTGATTGGCCAACATTTAGCCTCATACAATATAGTTAGTCTAACTACTGCTCTGTAGAACTTACCTTTAAATTTTAGTGGCACATTCTTATAGCACAAATGACTAGAAGCGAGCCTCCATTTCATCCACCTGTCCCTACACGATGTGTGACATTCTCATAAATCTCCCCATTCCCTTGTATAATTGACCCAAGGTACATGAAACTATCTCTCCTAGGGATGACTTGGGAATCAAGCCTCATGTTCGTCCACATCCTGAGCCGCTCCACTGAACTTGCACTCTAAGTATTTTGTCTTGGTACTACTCAACTAGAAACCTTTAGGCTCTAGGGTCTGCCTCATAACCTATAATCTCGTGTTAATACCACCTCACGTCTCATCGATCAGTATAATTTCATCTTCAAATAACATGCACTAAGACACCTCCTTGAATGTGGTGTGTCAGTGTGTCAATCGCTAGGGCAAATAAGAATGGGCTGAGGGCTGACCCCTGATGCAGCCCCATCATAACTGGGAAGTGTTCTGAGTCCCCTCCCACTATCCGTACCCAAATATTAGCACCATCATATATGTCCTTAATAGCTCTAATATATGCAACACGACACACAACCTCCCGCGAGACTTTATTGTAAGTCTTCTCTAAGTCGATGAACACCATATGTAGATCCCTCTTCCTATCCCTATAAGATTAATAGCTTATATATTCGAACATCTCGACATAAATCCAAACTGGTTCTTGGAAATAGAAGCAAACATCCTCACCCTCAGCTCCACCACCCTCTCCCAGACCTTCATAGTGGCTTAGTAGCTTGATAATGATATTGTGGATGCAATTTTTGATATCACCCTTGTACTTGTACATAGGGATCATTGTATTCCACATCCATTCTTCGGACATCTTCTTCGTCCTAAACATGACATTAAATAACCTAGTGAGTCACTCCAAGCCCGCCTTGCTTGCACTTTTCAAAAATTCGATCGGGATTTCGTTTGGCCCGTATGCTCTTTCCCGGCTCATCTTAAGTATATCCCCTCTACCTCCCTCATATTTATACTCCTACAATAACCAAAGTCTTGACTACTTTCAGAGCATTCCAAGTCACCCAGCACAATTTTCATATCCCCTTCTTCATTCAAGCGTTTTTGGAAGTAAGTCTGCCATCTCTATCGAATATGTGCCTCATCCAACAAAACTCTGCCTTCCTCGTCTTTGATGCACTTCACTTGGTCCAAGTCATGGGCCTTCCTTTCTCTCACCTTGGCTAGCTTGTACAACTTTTTATCCCCGTATTTGCCCCCAAATTCTTCATACTGCAGCATTCGCCACACCAGACACCAAAAATTCCAACTTAGCTCATAATGATCCGAAACCACCCCAACACCCGAGCCCCTTGGGACCCAATTCAATCATTGTAACAAGTTCACATACCCTATTTAAACCTGTCCAAACTCTCAGAACACGAATAGCAACAACAAATCTAAGAATCATACGCCAAACCACATATAGAAACTCTCTTAAGTTCATAAGCCTTTATACTTATCAAGCGTCTAAATCATACTTAAACACATGGGACTAAAACCAAACTTTGCGCATAAGTTCAATTCAACTATATGGACTGGTCCAAGGACTCGGAATGCCAATTGGCGTCCATTAACATCAAACTCCACTCCTTGTCAAACTCATGACTCTTAAGTTCTTCCAAATGCCAAGTTTAGTCAAAGAAGATCAAAACCTTCTAGGAACATCCAATTCCAAATATTAACCAGCTATAAGTCCAAAATCATCATGCGAACCAATCCAAATAAAAAAAATGATCTCGAGTATGTTTACCAAAAAAGTCAAATGTGTTCAACTCTTTGCACTCTAAGCTTCAAGTTAGGAACTAAATATTCTAAATCACTCTCGAACCTCTCAGGAACCAATCCATCCATACCAACAAGTCATAACCCATCAAACAAACCTACGAGAAGCATTAAATAGAGGAATGGTGTTTTAAAACTCAAAACGACCGGTAGGGTCATTTTCTTAAACAACGTTCGTCCATGAACGGATTTAGAAATGTACTTGAACTACTGAAAATGTGTGGATATTTGCTGTGTATATTTGACTTGGTCTCCCAAGTCGCCTCCTTGATAAGTTGTCTTTTGCAAAGCACCTTAATCGAAGTGATCTTCTTTGACCTCATATCTGAACCTGTCTATCAAAAATAACTACCGGCTCTTCTTCATAAGCCAAAATCCTCATCCAAATGAACTAGGCTAAAGTCGAAAATATGTGACTTATCTTCATTATATCTTCGGAGCATAGTAACATAAAATACAGGATGAACCCCCGATATGCTAGGAGAAAAAAACAAGCCTATAATCAACCTCACCAGCTCTCTCCAACACCCCGGGCTCAACTTGATCTTCTTTCAAAACCTCATCAAACCTTTCATGGTTGAAACTTTCAAAGCATCCTTCTCACCCTTCATAAATGCCACATCACGAACCTTCATGTTTGTATAACTCTTCATCTTGCTTTGAGCTTTCTGAAGTTATTCTTGAATAAAATTCACCTTCTCCAAAGCATCACATACAAATTCTATATCCAAAGTTGTTATTATATTGTTGTTGTGGCTGGACATGTATATTTTGCACCTGCTAATTCTGCAGCCCCCATTGATGTCTACCTTGTCCTTAACCCCTAAAGTTATTCGCATAATTCATATCCTCCGTGTAACTCTAGTATCACGTACCAAAATCTCACCAAGGTCGTGATGACACCTAACCTAACTGGCTAGGTAATCTAACATTCATAATTAACCATCAGATAAAATAAGGGATAATCAACTATTATAATATAGATAAAGCATGAATAAGTTTGAATTTGACATAATAATACGATAATGCTACATTAATATGAAAACCCAATAGTACAAAGTCATGAGCTACTAAATAGAGCAAAACTATGTCTCAAATGTAAAAGTACCATCTAAAATAAGAAAAAATAGTAAAATAGATAAGAATGTGACTCTGTAAGACACAAATCCAACATAACAGCTCATCAAGAAGTCTCCAAATCCAAGCTACTTAGCACCCTTTTGGATGCCACTGGAACAAACACTAGGATCTACACAAAAATGTGTAAAAGTATAGTATGAGTACAAAATCAATGCGTACTCAATAAGTATTAAGTCTAACCCCTATGAAGTAGTAGAGAGGTTTTAACAAGAATACTCACATTCCATATCTGTTCAATTCACAAGCAAGAACAAGAAATAGAGAAACAGCCAACAAAAGAGGATATACATATCAGGTGCACAGTCAAGAAGAAAAATATTAAGCATGCTTTATATAAAGTGATAAGCGCACAAATCAAGGCACCAAAGCTACATATAAAGAAGATAAGCAATAGCTAGCATTTTGTCACGATCCAAACTCCCACCGTAGAGGTCGTGATGGCACCTAGTCTCTAACACTAGGTAAGTCTATCACATATTGATGTCAATAAAGATATAACAACATCAAATTAATAAGAACAATGAAATATGATAATACTGCCAAATGTGGATACCAACATCAAATTTCATAAACCCGGTAGTACTGAGTCATAAGCTCTAAATGGAATACATGTCAAGTCTCGAAGACAACAATACTATTTGAAATACATAAATAGTAGAAATAAAGTAAAGAGGGTGACTCCGAGGCATGCGAATAGAACAACAAGAATACCTTGATGTCTCCAATAAGCACAAGCACGCCTCCCTAGCAATCTGCCCGATCAAAAGTACCTGGATCTGCACAAATATTTACAGAAGCGTAGTATGCGTACCCCACAGTCGGTACCCACTGAGTATCAAGACTAACCTCAGTGCAGTTGTGACGAGGTTCAAGTTATGTGATACTCACTAGTCAATAACTTGTGCAATAAATCAATAGCTGCAATTAAATATAAAAGGGAAAACAACTCACTCTAGATAAACCCATCTTTGTCAATAACACATAAAATAAATTTGGGGCTTGAGATAACATGTAAAATTCAACTAACAACTCAATAAAATACACGACAGAAACATAAGAAACAAGTAGGCGATCAAAATATCAACCTCGTTTCATTACATAAGCAACATCATGAAAGACACCCCAAAATATCACATAACATCATCAACACTACCACTCTTATTTCGATGTATGTGCACATAACAATGAAATGCCTCCCTTATTTCGCCACATGCGCATATCGCCACCCATATTTCGCCATGTGGACAACCCAAGAAAATGACACCCTTATTTTGCCTCATGTGCAAAATAATAGATACAATCACACGACAAATATCTCGTGTTGACACCCATAATCAAACCGTTCGACATGTCCACATGTGCCACAATTATCACAACAACAATAATACCAAAACCTCAACAAATGCATAAGCTCATAGTTTATTAACAAAGTGCACAAGGACATGAAAAATAGTAAAAGTGCGGATGGGTCTCTAACATACAAAGCATTGCGATGACTAAGATAATTTCAATGATCACATTTACGTATCGACAAAGTGATTAAGCATGTTTCATATAGAATACATCCCCAAATTAAGGCATATCAATAGCCTAAGGTCTAAACTGGTCACAAGCCACACATAGAACCTGTGTACCCGCTCGTCACCTCATGTACATGTTACTTTTCACATAACACAAATAGGTAATTAAGGCCAAATACTAAGGGTATTCTCCCACACTAGGTTAGGCAAGATACTTACCCCATACAAGCCAATTCAATACTCCAAAAATGCTTTTCCTTTAAGTTTCATCTCCGTCAGTCTAAATCTAACGAAAAATGACTGAATAATATCAAATAATGCTAAAGGAATCAATTCCAAACAATAAAGACCCAATCATTGCCCAATTCCCGAACAGCAATAAAAGTCAATCCCAGGCATGCCTGGTCAAAACCCGAGTCGAGGGATAGATCTCGACTATTCATGATCCCACGGTCCAAATATGTGATTTGTTTTCGAATCCGAGTCCAAATCGATTCTTAAATCCTCAATCTTATTTTTCAAAACATAGTCAAATATCTCCAAAACTTCCTTTCTATTTACATGATTTTGGTGTAAAAATCCATAAGAAATCAAGTTATACTATCAAAATTAAGTAAATATCACTTACTCAATAGCTATGTATGAAAATCTCCTTCAAAAATTGACTCCCACCAAATCTAGGGCTCAAAATGTGATAAAATAAGACTAAGTCCTGAAATAACCAGCTATAAACGAGCTGCAGATGTCGCATTTGCAACCATAGGTTGGCAAATGAGACCAAATGATCACAAATTCAAAGACAGCCAAGGCCAGTGGATGTCGCAATTGCGACCAGGAATTTTTCAGTTGCGAAGACCCATTGCTCCCATCCCCTATTGCAATGACCACTTCGCAAATGCAAAGTCCCAACTGCCTCCCCACTGTCGCAAATGCGACCATTTTCCTTGCAATTGTGAGGTCCCCCCAGGAAGCCTCCCCATCATAAATGCGATAAAACCACCACAATTGTGGCCATAGCAATTGCGAGTAGACCTTCACAAAATGCAACGCCTGCAGCACAAGCAATACCTGAAGCAAACGAAAATACTCTGAAATTATCCTGAAACACACCTGAGCCCCTCGGGCCTCACACAAATGTCTATATAAGTACATAAACGTTACACGAACTCACTGGTATGCGGATCATCAAAATAACATATAAATCCACGAATCGATCACCATAATGCTTCATGCAAGCTATGTAACTCAAGAACTTCAATATTGATAACCAAGTGTCTGATTCCTACCTAACCAACTAGAAATGACACAAAATTTTTCACACAAGTTGTAACTAACAAAAATGACCTATTCTATGTCCCGTAACAACAAGCCGAACCCAATAGCCACAAAATCAACCCATAGTCAAACTTATGAAATTTATAAACCTTCAAATTGCCAGCATTTGTCAAAAAAGAGCCAAATCATTCTAGGAACCTTTGAATTCAATTTGTGGTATACACACATGTACAAAGTAACCATACAAACCTATTGGAACCATCAAAACACCATTTCAGGGTCCTTTTCACAAAAGTCAAACCTTGGTCAACTTTTAACTTAAGTTTCCAAACTAGGAACTAGGTATTCCAATTCAATCCAAAACCTTCTCGAAACAAAATCAACCATTCCCACTTGTCAAATAACAAAAAAAACACATACGAGAAGCTTCAAAAAGGAAAATAAGGCTCAAATACACAAAATGACCGAGCGGGTCAGTACATATTTACGTGAATGCTTTTATAAGAGTCTAGAATGTCTATGCATAATAATAACTCGAAATATACCTCATCTTACACCTCCCCATTGTCCAATATCATTGCACCACACGGTCCAATGTAGCATGGGAAATCACGTGACTCCTGAGGGATGGATCGAAATCCATGCACCGCACGGGCAACTCAACGTGCACAATATGGCCCACATGAACAACTTCATATGCCATAACATACTCTGCATGGACAACTCATGTGTCAAGTCCTTAGTCCATATCAGAAAACACTTACAGGGATGTATGCATGTGAACGAAAGATAAGTATATAGGATGCACATGGACAAAGAAATAGACATTCAAAGATATAGGGATGTGTACAAGTAAGACTACGGCTACAATGTGGTATCTAACAAAACAAATAGCCCATCAAGTCTAGATAAAGATTCAAAAGACTAGACAAGATGTCTAGCATGAATAAAGTTTCTCAAGCATTCATACAAATAAATAAGGCCTAAAATTAGAATAAACATATCTCATACAAGGCATAAAGAAGCCTAAATTTTGCCCCAAACATGATATAACCTTAGTGCCTGCATATAACCATTTTAAGAGAAATTACCTCAATTCAAGGTTAGCAAGTATACTTACCTTATCTAGAATATGCCTCAACCTTCTAAAATGACTTTTCCTTTATCTCTTTGTCTCCAAACGCTCCAAATTTGGCTAAACAATACTCAATGAGGTAATATAAGGCCATAGCAACTAACTTTTAACGATAAAGCTTTAATATTTAATCAAATCTTAAAAATCATCTCGTGCCTACATGGTCGGTACCCGAGTCTAAGGTTGGATCTCGTTGACCCAACTCTATGAGTTCAAATATGTGATTTGTTTCCAAATTCGAGTCCAAATAAATTTTCAAAATATCATAATATACTTTCTTGTATTTCAAGTCAATAACCCTTTTTTTCTCTTTTGAATCCTTGACTCTAAGACAAAATTGATGATATATCTATGTTATAATCATAGATCTAGATAGGATGTCTTACCCCAATGATGTAGATAAAATATACTTAAATAATCTCAAATATTAGTGTCTTGTAGCTGCCAAAATGATGAAATAAAGTCCAAGTACGAAATATGACTGTTTGTAGAAAGTTTGAAATCTTGGCCTGGTGTCATAACAGGTGCGGGGCACTCAGCATAGCACCAGAATTAGGTGCTACAGTAGGTGCGGCACACTTACTATAGCACTTGAATCAAGTTTTATAGGAGGTGGGGCGCGCCTGCTACTACTTGCAACAATGTTTTGCTCCAAATATCCACGAACACCCTAAAACTCAAGAAACTCCAAATCTCTGTAGTAGGTCTAAGCATATTTTGAACCACCTCAATCTTCTTGCTATCAACTTTAATACTATCATCAGATACCACGTGACCCAAGCATGCCACAGAGTCCAACAAAAACTCACACTTGAAGGACATAGTATAAGGCTTTTGTTCCCTCAAAATCTGAAGCACAATCCTCAAATGTTGTTGATGCTCCTCTTTACAAATAGACGAAAATGTCATCAATGAACAATATCATGAAAGAATCTAAATAAGGCGTGAACACCTTGTTTATCAAATCCATGAATGTTTCTGGAGTGTTATCCAAACCAAATTATATCAGAGGAACTCATAATGACAATAATGAGTCCTAAAACCCGTCTTAGGGATATCTGAAGCCTTACCTGATAATAACTTGACGTCAAGTCATGCTTAGAGAACATTATAGCACCTTGAAGCTGATCAAATAAATTATTAATACAAGACAATGGATACTTGTTCTTCATGGTAACATTGTTCAATTGCCTATAATTAATGCACATCCTCATAGTACCATACTTCTTCTTCCCAAGTAACATTGGTGCAATGCAAGGAGAAACGCTTGGTCCAATGAATCCCTTATAAAGCAATTCTTACAATTACTTTATAATGACCAGACCGGTTGTCTTAAGATTTAAGGTCCCGTTCAGTGGTTCGAGGTCTTCAGTAGCTTCCGATTTTGTATTATGGCTTGCGTGCATGCTCGAATTTGATTTTTTGGATGATTCAGAATGAATTTGGATGAGTGATTCTCACTTTAGAAGTTTATGTTGAAAATGTTGATTGAGGTTTGACTTTTTGTGAAAATAATCCCGTAGTAGTGTATTGATGGTTCCAATAGATTCGTTTTGTGATTTTGGACTTGGGCATGTGCCCAGAATTGATTTCGGAGGTCCGTAGGTTGATTTATTTTGTGTTGCCAAAAGTTCACAATTTAAAGGTTTAACATTTTGATAAGTTTGACAGGAGGTTAATATCATAGCCATCATGTTTAGATTTCTCTTTTGAGACTTGGAATAAGTCTTTTTTATTATTTGGATCTTATCTGCAAAGTTTGGCGTCATTCCGAGTTGATTTGATAGGAATGGGACACGTGGTTGTGTTTTTAGAAGTTCTTGAATTCCATGTTGAATTCGTGTGTTTTGAGGTCCGATTCATGGTTTTAGATGTTATTTTGATGATTTGATCTCACGAGAAAGTTCGTGTTATGTTTTTAGACTTGTGTTGATCTTTGGTTTGGAGCCCTGAGGGCTCGGGTGAGTTTCATACGCGTTTCGGAGTGTTTGGGAGGGTTTTAATGTTGCTGGTGTGAACAGGTATTGCAGGCCTCGCAAAGGCGAGGTGGGTGATCACATTTGCGATTCCTTGATTATTTTTCTCGACTCGCATTTGTGAACACTGTGTTTGCATTTGCGAAGGCAGGGGCAGGGTGAGCTTTCTCGCATTTTCAATCAACCTGGTCACATTTGCAAGGTGTCAACTGTTCGCAATTGCGAACATTATGTCGCATTTGTGACTGTAGCAGGGATGTGGGTTCCTTGCTTTTGAGATTGATTCTTGCATTTGTGGGGTTCGCATTTGCGAACACCAGGTCGCAATTGCAACACCTATGACTAGAAGTAAGAGCTGAGGGACATGATTTTGGTCTCATTTTTCATATTTTGGAAGCCTAGACTCGGTAGGAGGCGATTCTGAAGAGTTATTTTCATCTACAAACTTTGGGTAAGTGATCCTAATCAATTGTTAATCATATTCAATCGATATATCTTAAATTCTAACATCAAAATCATGTGAATCAAAGTGAAAATTGTTGAAACTTTGTCAAGTTATTAAAAAATAAAAATTTGAGTTTTGAGAGTCAATTTGGACTCGGATTTTGAAACTAACCACATATATGAACTCGTGGGGTCATGGGTAGACAAAATCTACCATTGGACCCGGATTTTGACCGGGCGAGATAGGGTTTGATATGTTTGCACTATTTGAACTATGTGAAAGACGTGTTCACGAGGTGACGAGTGTGTGCACTGCTTATATTTGGAAATTTGACCATTTTAGACTCTTAGGTTTCTTATGCACATTAAAATGAAGTTGCCTTATCATGTTATATCCTCGATTACTAAATTTACCCTTACATGCCTTATTTAAGGTTTATTGGTTCATGTTCTACCCTTTGTGGCCAAATATACTCTTATATACTATAATTGGAGTTGTTGCCTCTTTTATTACATGTTATCTCTTCCATTGTGATTTATCCTTACTTGAAATCGTTGTTACATGTTGTCCCTCTTATTGTTGAATTATTCTTATTTGAAATCATGATTACATATTATCTCTCTTATTGTTGTGTTATTCGTATTTGATATCGTTGATACACATTACTCTCTTATTGTTGAGTTATTATTATTTGAAGCCATTATTACTTGTTATGTCTTTCATTGTGAACTTTCTGTAGGTCATGAGACTTGGGTGGACATTCTATTAGTTAAATACAGTAGGTTTTGATGTGATTTCTGTGTGGTTTGGCCATGATTTATGATCTAGGTATTCTACATGTATGAGAAGTTTGTTTCATGTTGTGGTTTTGGTTCTATAGAGTTAGTTGGTAGAGTATCTTAGTTGATGAGATGATTATTTTAGTTGTGATTCCGGGTTAAGGATGGGGACCTGGTGTTCTTGATGGATAAATGTGTTTGTGCTGGGCTATGTGCCGTGGAGAGGTCATATTAAGGTAAGATTTATGGTGGTTGTTGCATGTATCCTTCTTCTTCCTTGAGGATTAGATATGTAGTACCGTATCGGTGGGGAGTTATGCTTTTTTTGCTTGTTTAATAGTTCTCTCATGTTTTCCTCTTTTCATATTCTGTCATATTCGAGTTGTGCTTGTTGGGTTTGGATTGCGTTGTATAGGCCTAGGTGGTGTTTGAGGTGGCTTGTTGATCGGATGAGTAGTTATGAGTTTCGCATATTTCTTGCATTATTTTCAGTGTTGTGAAGGTTTGGAACTAGGTTCCAGTCGATATGAGTCTGTTTGCCGGTATCGGTCTTGGTAATGGGCAGCTATTGCTTTTAGAGTTGTTGCTATGGGCATATGTATAATGTGTTATGTCATGTGGTTATAGCTTGTGGGTGTATGCATGAGCTGTTGTAGCTAGTTGAGAACTTTACAGTGTGTTGTGTGATAATAAGGTACTTGGTAGATGTGGAATTTTGATTCTAAGGCTTATCTTCATGAGTGGAAGGAATGATATGCGGTTGGGATGGCATTGTCGGGCTTGTGCGGATTGGATTGATGTAGGATCACCGGTGTGTATGTATATGGTAAGTTTATACAGTGATTTTATGGCTTGGAAAATATTCTTGGCACGTTTGAGGACGAACATTTATTTTAGAGGGGGAGAATGTAACCACCTGACCACTCATTTTAAGCTTTAAGGTTCCGTTCGGTGGTTTGAGGTCTTGAGTAGCTTCCTAGGTTTTATTATGGCGTGCGTGTATGCTCGCATTTGATTTCTCGGATGATGCAAAATGAATTTGGACGAGTAGTTCTCACTTTAGAAGTTTAAGTTCAAAATGTTGACCGAGGTTTGACTTTTGTGACAACGACCCTGTAGCGGCATTTTGATGGCTTCAATAAATTCATGTCGTAATTTTGGACTTGGGCATGTGCCCGGAATCGATTTCGGAGGTCCGTATTTTGATTTATGTTGTTTTGCCTAAAGTTGACAATTTAAAGGTTTAGCATTTTGACAAGTTTGACTGTAGGTTGACTTCGTAGCTATCATGTTTGGATATTTTTTCGGGACTTTGAATAAGTCCATTTTGTCATTTGGAACTTATCAGCAAAGTTTGGCGTCATTTCGAGTTGATTTGATAGGAATCAGACGCGCGATTGTATTTTTAGAAGATCTTGAGTTCCATGTTAATTCATGTGTTTTGAGGTTTGATTCGTAGTTTCGGATGATATTTTTATGATTTGATCGCACGAGCGAGTTCGTGTTATATTTTTAGACTTGTGTTGATGTTTGGTTTGGAGCCCTGAGGGCTCAGGTGAGTTTCGTACGCGTTTCAGAGTGCTTGGGAGAGTTTTAATGTTGCTTGTGTGAACAGGTACTGCAGGCCTTGCAAATGTGAGGTGGGAGATTGCATTTGCGATGTTTGGCTTATTCTTCAAGGCTCGCATTTGCGAACACTGTGTTCGCATTTGCAAAGGTGGGGCTTGGTGAGCTTTCTCGCATTTGCGATCTGCCTGGTCGCATTTGCGAGGTGTCAACTATTCGCAATTGCGAACAATATGTCATATTTGGGACTGTAGCAAGGATGTGGGTTCTTCACTTTTGAGATTGATTTCTCGCATTTGTAGGGTTTGTATTTGCGAACCTCAGGTCGCAATTGCGACACCTACGACGGGACATAAGAGCCGAGGGACGGGATTTTGGTCTCTCTTTGGGTAAGTGATCCTAATCTATTGCTAATCATATTACATCAATATATCTTAGAATTTAACATCAAAATCATTTGAATCAAAGTGAAAATTTGTCAAATTTTTGAAAAATAAGAATTTGAGTTTTGAGAGTTGTTTTGGACTGTATTTTGAAACAAACCACATATATGAACTCGTGGGGTCATGAGTAGTCGGAATCTACCATTGGACCCAGGTTTTGACAGGGCGAGTCCCGGGTTGACTTTTGTTGACTTTTGAAGAATTGTGTAAAGATCATTGCTTTATTTATTGGAATTGATTTCTCTTGCATTATTTGATGTTATTAAGTCGATTTTGGTTAGATTTGATCCGAGCGGAAGTGAATTGTAAAAGAAAAGCTATGTTAAAGTATTGATTGAGGGCTTTTGAGATAAGTATCTTGCCTAACATTGTGCGGAGGAACTACTCCATAGGGATTGGATTGAATGCACTCTTTGAACTATGTGAAAGACGTGTACAAGAGGTGACGAGTGTGTGCACGACTTATATGTAGAAATTTGACCATTTTAGACTCTTAGGTTTCTTATGCATATTAAAATAAAGTTGCCTTATCATGTTATATCCTTCATTGCTAAATTTACCCTTACATGCCTTCTTTGAAGTTTATTTGTTCATGTTCTACCCTTTGTTGCCAAATATACTCTTATATGCTTAATTGGAGTTGTTGCCTCTTTTATTACGTGTTATCTCTTCCATTGTGATTTATCCTTACTTGAAATCGTTATTGCATGATGCCTCTCTTATTGTTGAGTTATTCTTATTTGAAATCATTGTTAGATGTTATCTCTCATATTGTTGAGTTATTATTATTTGATATTGTTGATACACATAATCTCTCCTATTGTTGAGTTATTCTTATTTGAAGCCATTATCACTTGTTATGTCTTTCATTGGGAGCTCGTTATTCTGTTTCATTGTGCTTTTGTAATTCTTTAGTTGATTTACTTGCCATACTCCCTAGTTATTGTTGTTGTTGTTGTTGTTGTTGTACTCATTGTTGTTGAGCCAAGGGCTATGTGTGGATGTTGTATTGAAATTAACTTTAAGGAAATGTAGTGGCATATGGGCACATGGTGCAAGTTGTTATATTGTTTTATGTTTTTGGCACGCGTTGTATTGTTGAGAGGATTGCCGGGGTGTTCGCATGTGAGTTATCCGTGCTATTGTTATTATTGATATTTGTACATGCGGCGTGACAAGGCAACCTATATATGTGGATTTGCGCATGTGGCGAGACAAGGCAGGCATTTACTTTATTGTTGCACATGCGGCGAGACAAGGGGGCTATGTCGGGGATGATTTGGGATGATCTGTGATGGCCAGGGGCATTATTATTGATGATATTGTGTAGTAGTGTGCCTACCTTGTGTGAGTCATGCATATTACGGTTTGTTATGTTGTGTCCTATGTGCCATTCATTTTCTCTATTTTTCCTTATTGACTCGAGCTGTGACAGAACACTTGCACAAGCATACACATTAGTTAGTCACTCATATCAGTCTAAGAAGATGAACCCTGATGTTTATTGACCATTTATATGCATTCTTGTATACCTGCCTTTTGTACATGAGTTGTACTATTAACACGTGAGTTGTCCGGGCAAATATGAGATATTTTTACTATTGACACATGAGTTGTCCGTTCGGATGTGATTTGTAATGTGGGAACAAGATGCCAAGTTATTAGGGTTCGTGATTTGGGACCCGTGATTATGATTATGAGGTGTGGTACCTCGAGCAAATTCTTGTATAAACCTTGTGTGAGAGCGGTTGTTCTATTGGGTTGTTAAATGTTTTCATTTACATGGTTTCACCATACTTTAACTGTATTTTGCTTACTTTACGACGTTATTACCTGTTGTTCCTGGTTGCTATTGTTGCTTCTAGTTTTCTATTGCAAGTATTGTTTTGTTATTCTTACCATGCTTAGCTTTATATTGATATTGTTTCTTGTTAGTTTAATATTCATTTTTATACATGCTATTATGTCTAGTAGGTGTCTTGACTATTCCTCGTCACTACTCTATTGAGGTTAGTGTTGATACTTACTGGGTACCGCTATAGTGAACTCATGTTACGCTTTTTGCACATTTTTCTGCAGATCCAGGTACTTCAGAGCGCGCTGGTCATTAGTTAGCTGATTGTGAATTGCGGTCGAGAATTCAAGGTATACCTGCCGTCGCGTTCGCAGGCCTCACAGTCACCTTCTAAAATTTTACTTTGTACTATTTATTTCTATTCCGGAACAGTTCTACGTAGAGACTTTTTAGTGAACTCAGTAGAGCTTATGATTTGTACTACCAATTTTGGGATATTATACATCTATTGATGGTTATTGGCTTTGTATAGAAATTTCTGGTTCATGTTAAATGATTGATTCGTATAAATCTGTTAAATAACTCTCTATGTGTTAGACTTGCCTAGTCCCAGGGACTAGGTGCCATCATGACTCATGAGGAGGGATTTTGGGTCGTGCATGCTCCTTCAACTTAGTTAAGGTCATATGGTATGGTGGAATAGATATGGATTGATTGACCGACATCAAATCAATACATAAATTAATATCCCTATCCGGTGGCATACCTTGTAAACCCATAGGAGACACATGCAAAAACTCTCTTACCACCGGTACCAAGTCCAACAGAAGGATCCTCCATACTAGTACCCCAGATGAAAGATGAATATGTTAAAGTTACCGTATCCTTTGCAACCCAGGCAATCCCGGCATGGCTAAAGTCATATTTTTGGCGTGGCATCTAAGATATATTATATGGGGATAGCCAATCCATACATAGAATCACCTTAAAATCTACCATATCCAAAAATAAAAGATCAACGATCGTGTCGTACTCTTTAATAGTAACCACACAAGACTGATAGACCTGATCAACCACATTAAAATCTCCAACAGACGCAGACACATATATAGGAATATCCGAAGTATTAGGAGACATACCCAAATTTGATGCAAAATAGGATGACATATATGAATAAGTAAAACATGGATCAAATAACACCAAAACATCTCCATAATAGACCGAGAAAATACCTATGATGAATGTATCAGATGCCACCACCTCAGGTTTACCAGGAAAATCATAGACACGAGCCTGTCCTCCACCAATCTGTCCTCCACCTCTAGCTGGCTGACCTCCACCTCTAGCTGGATGGGCAAGTGGTGTGGAAACTAGGGATGGAATCATCACCTGAGTACTCTATTAAGATGTGCCACTCTGAAATCTAGGATAATCCTTCCTCATATGCCCCAAGTCTCCACACTCAAAGAAACACCTCCGCTGGCATGGCTGTTGGGACTGAGTCGGTCCTTGATGAACCAGAATAACTACTATAGGAACTATATGATTGAGGTGCATTGTAAGATTCCTATCCCAAACAAGTATTGTGGGAACCATGACTGATTGGAGCATCATCAAAAACCTGAAGTGCTAAGTGAACTAGTCTACCAGAATGGCCTCCACCATGATATCCCTTGCCTCCAGATGAGGTACCAATAAACCTCATTGAATAACGAGGCCTCTCATCCTTCATCGCCTTTCTCCCTGACCATGGTTGTGCCCAATCCTTCGTTCTATCTCCACAGCTTGACTATTACTAGTCCCTATCTATGTCTCTCTAGCCATATTATGCTTCATTCTAAAATTAAGTCCCTTAATGAACCTCCTTATCTTCTTAGTCTAAACGGGAATCAAGAAAGGTGCATAAAAAGACAAATGCTCAAACTTGAAGCGTAACTCATCTCTCCTCGTAAGTGGAATGAACCTCTCTAATAGAAGAGTCGAGAACTGAGTCCATGTGAGAGGAAGTGACCCTACTGGCCTACCCTGCTCATAATTCTACCACCACCACTTGGCTAGCCCTCTCAATTGAGAAGTAGTGAAATCAACTCCATTGGACTCTACAAGACCCAAGTTGCACAAAATCGCGTGGCAACTATCCAAGAAGTCCTGAGTGTCAGTAATGTGATAACTATCAAAACATGGAGGATCTAACTTCTAGCACTGATTCATCCTCTTCTACTCATTAACAGATATAACCGGCTCAACCTCTAGCCATACTGAAGTAATAGGCTGAACTGCCCTAATTGGTGGAATGGGTGGAATCCCCGAAGTCTTAAACAGACTAGTGACCTACTTTGGATCTTGTGTAGCTAGGGTTTTGGCTTCTCCTCAAGCCTGAGACGTTATTGGGACTGAAAGAATCATCCCTACATATGCTAAACCCTCAAAGTAACTCATAATCCGGACCATGGTCCCTTGAAGCATCGGAGTAGCAATGAAACACTCAGGAACCTGAGCTGGACATAGTGGAACAACCTGATCCACCACAGGAGCTATAGGTGGCTCATCGGAAGAAAATCTAGCATAAGCATGAGTAGTTGAGGGTGTTGCACCTCTTGCAGGTATTTCCATATGTGCCCCGGTCAAAGCTCGAGTCTTGCCCCGATCCCTGACTTCTCTGGATCTTGCCTATTGTACTAGGTGTTGCTCAGCCGTATCTGAGGCACATGTCCTAAATATCTGTGAGAAAATAGAAGAGTATAAATTCAAAGCTTAAGATGAAACAAAGAACACATAATAAGGAAACACAGAAGGGAAGTTTCCTAAATACCATGTAGCTTCTCGAAGATAAGTATAATTTTCTCCATACCGATCCGCAAGATATTATAGACATGCTTATGACTAGTAGAACCTATAAACTCAGCTTTGACCAACCTGTCATGACCCAAAATTCCACTAAGGTCGTGATGGCACATAACCTAACCATCTAGGTAAACCAACATCCATAATTAACCATTAAAGAAAAATATAAGGGCTAATCAGCTGTCATAATATAAATAAAGTGTGAATAAGTATGAATTTGACGTAATTATATGACAAAACTACATCAATCCCAAAACTCCACAGTAAATATTCATGAGCTACTGAATGAAGTACAACTAAGTCTCAAATGTAAAAGTACTGTATGCAACAAGAAAATAGTATGATAGATAGGAAGATGACTCCATAAGCTACGAATCCAACATAGCACCTCACCAAGAAGTCTCCAAAGCATGCTACTAAGCACCCTCCTGGAAGCACCTGGGACTAAAACCATCATCCGCACAAAATATGCAGAAGTGTAGCATAAGTACAAAATGACGCGTATTTTTAGTAAGTATCAAGTCTAACCTTGATAAAGTAGTGGCAATGTTTTGACAAGAATATTCACACCCCATATCCTGTTCAGTTCAAAAGCAAGTGCAAGAAATAGAGAAATAACCAACAACAATGCGTATACATAATTAGGTGCACGGTCAAGAAGAAAGATATTAGGCATGCTTTTCAAATAAAGCGATCAAGGCTCAAATCAGGGCACCATTTATCTTCTTGAAGATTAGTACAACCGTCTCTATTTCGATTTAGAATATTTCAGTAAACATGCTCATGATTCATAGAACCTATAAACCTAGTTCTGACCAACTTGCCACGACCCAAACTCCCACCAAGGTCATGATGGCACATAATGTAATAAGCTAGGTAAACAAACATTCATAATCAACCATCAAAGATAAAAAAGGAATAATCAACTGTCATAATATAAATAAATCATGAATAAGTCTGACTTTGACATAATATTATGATAATACTACGTCAATTGCAAAAACTGATAGTAAAAATTCATGGGCTAATGAAGAGAATACAACTGAGTCTCAAATGTCAAATATTGTCCAAAACCAAAAACAGTATGATAGATAGGAATGGAGCTCCATAATCTACGAATCCCACAAACCACCTCACCAAGCAGTCTCAAAAGCCAAAGCTACTAAGCACCCTCCTGAACGCAGCTACGACTATCACTAGGATATGTACAAAATATGCAGAAGTGTAGCATGAGTACAAAATCGACGCATACTTAGTAAGTATACAGTTTAACCTCTATGAAGTAGTGGCGAGGTTTTTACAAGAATATTCACATTCTATAACCTGTTCAATTCTCAAGAAAGTACAAGAAATAGAGAAATAACCAATAATAAGGGGTATACATAGTTATGTGCACAGTCAAGAAGAAAGATGTTAGGAATGCTTTTCAGATAATGTGATCAAAGCACGAATCAAGGCGTTTCATATAAAGGAGAATGCTTTTGTGAGAATGCTTTTACATGAGTCTGGAATGTGTATTCATAGTAAAGACTCGAACTTTACCTCAAGCGACACCTCCCTAGTGTCCAATATCACTCCGCACACACAGCCCAATGCAACATGGGTAGTCATGTGATTCTAGAGGGATGGATCCAAATACATGCGCCGCAAGGACAACTCAACGCGCCCAATATACCCCATATGGAAAACTCACGTGCCATAACATACTCCGCACATAATTCATGTGCGAAATCCTTAGTTCATAACCACACTTAGGGATATATGCATGTGAATAGGAGATAAACATATAGTATGCACAACGGCAGAGAGATAAATATGCAATGTTGTATGCATATGTACAAGTATTACTACAACAACAACATAGTATCCAATATTTAAAATAGTCCAAATAAGGAATCAAAAGCCTAGACATAATCTCTAGCATGAACGAAGTTGATCAACTAGTTAAACTAACAAATAAGGCATAAAAAAAGAATAAACATATCTTATACGTGACAAAAATAAGCCTAAAATTTACCCCAAACATGATATAACCATATCGCCTGCATTTTTCGGTTAGTTTGAAAGATGGACGAGGGGTCCGAATCAGGTGTGTTGTTATGTTCTAGGAGATTGGGTTAGGTTTGGGCCGGGTTGGATTAGTTTTAGTAATGCATAAGGCGTAAAACACTTACTTCTAACCCACATGGCACGAGGCAGCATAGAGGGTGACGGGGGCATGGTGCGAGGTGGCATCAAGCGCGCCACTATTTGCGTGTTAGACACCACAAGGCAGCATGCATGGCACTAGCCTTTTGCTGCAAGGCGGCATGTGAGGCTACAGAGATATGCCTTGAGGCTGCATGGAGCGCGGTAGCTGGGTGTATTTATACTGGTTAATAGTTCGCGTTGTATGTTTTTGCCTCTCATTTTGACCCTTAATCAGATCTTTTCTTCATGTGACTCCATTACCTGGCAAAAAACATGTAAGACACACCAACTAACTCATTAAACCATATCAAAATTAAAAATAAAGTTAAAAAGTAAACCATATATAATTTACGAATTAGGTTGCCTCCCAACAAGCGCCCAATTTAACGTCACAATACGACACAAGTCACGCTTGAAAATGTCAAATAAATCAATCAAGGTTTTGCGACGATGAATGCCACCACCCCAATAGTGCTTTACTCTTTTCCCATTATCCAAGGAAGTACCATCATTCTTGGGATCTCGCAATTCCAGCGCTTTATGAGGCATAACACGAACCATTTCAAAAGGACCAGATCATCTAGACTTGATTTCTTGGAAAAAGCTTCAATATCGAATTGAACAAGGGAAATGATTGGCTTGGCCCAAACACACGATGATTAATGTGCTTATCATTATATCTCTTTGTCTTTTGTTTTGTACCACTTGGAATTTTCATATGCATGCAACCTAAATTCATTAAGTTCATTGAGTTGCAACATCCTTTTCTCATCGGCTAAATCCATATCAAAGTTGAGCTTTTTTATTCTCCAATACACCTTGTGCTCAAGCTCAATGGGCAAGTGACATGCCTTTCCATAAACTAACATGTACATTGAAGTGCTAATTGGAATTTCGTATGCAGTACAATATGCCCATAGAGCATCGTCAAGCTTGACGGCCCATTCTTTCCTACTCACTTACCGTTTTCTATTTGACACCTTAACTTGACTACTAGTTGGCAGGTGATAAGTAGAAGCAACCTTGTGTTTGACCCCATACTTAGCCAAGAGATTACCCAATAATTTGTTATAAAAGTGAGATCCCCTCTCACTAATCAAAGCATGTGGAGTCCTGAATCGTGTAAAGATGTTCCTTTTCCCAAAGTTCACCACTACCTTGGTATCATTTGTAGGAAGAGCAATGACCTCCACCTACTTGGATACATAATCGACTTCTAACAAGATGTACCTATTTGAATTAATAGAGTATGGGAACTCTCCCATAAAATCAATTCCCCAAACATTAATGATCTGCACCTTCAGAATGTTTTGCAAAGGCATCTCAATATTTTTTGTGATTTTCCCAGTTCTTTGTCATCTATCACACTTTTTCACAAAGGCGTATACATCTTTAAAAGATTTTGGCCAATAGAAATCCGATTGCAACATCTTTGTGGCTATTCTGTCTCTACCATGATGAACTCCATATAGTAAGGAGTGACAGTCATGCAAAATTGCCTCCATCTCTTCCTAAAAAACACACTTTTTTCACTAATTGATCTGCATATTTCTTATACAAGAATAACTCCTCCCACAAATAGCGCCTCACATCATGTAGAAATCTTCTCTTCCTGTCAAGTGTCAAGTATGGTGGCAGCACCCCACTAGCAATAAAATATACATAATTTACATGCCACAATGTTTTTCTAAATGTAATGGCTAAGGTATCTTTTATCACACTTCCCTCAGCAACAAGATCCTAGTTTTTTAACCTGGACAAGTGACTAGCCACTTGATTCTCTGTTCCTTTTCAATCTTAAATCTCCAAGATAAATTCTTGCAAGAGAAGAACTCAACATATTACACTTGGATTAACATCTTTCTATTCAAATAATTACTTGACACTTGAGTGCTATATGTAGATGATGACTTTTGTGCCCACTAGATAAGCTCTGAATTTATCCACGCCCATACTGCTCCAAGCAACTCCTTTTTAGTGATTGTATAATTTATATGGGACTGAATGAGAATTTTACTCACGTAGTAAATAGAGTGGAAATTTTTATTTGCCCTTTTTCCCAAGAAACCTTAAATTTCTAGATCACTCGTATCATATATCAACTCAAACAGTTAGGCCCAATCCGAGGCAATGATAATTAGTGCAGTCACCAATCTTTTCTTCAACTCGTCAAATACTTTTAGACACACATCAATAAATTTTAAGGGGGTGTCTTTTTCAAGAAGTCTGCACAAAGGAAAGAATTTTTTTTTAAATCCTTAATGAAATGATGATAGAAACCTACATGGCTCAAGAAAATGTGAATGCTCTTCACATGTGTTGGTAGGGGAATTTGGCAATCTCTTTCAAATTCTCCTTCTCAACCTACAAATCATCTTTGGGCACTTTTTCCCCTGAACTGTACCTTTTCGTACCGTAAAATAATACTTCTCCCAATTCAACACCAAGTTTATCTCTTCACATCTAGGAAGTACTTTATCATGATTCATTCAGCATTCATCAAAAGAAGAGCCAAACACCAAAAAATTATCCATGAATACCCCGACACACCTCTCTACCAAATCATTGAAACCAACCATCATACAACTTTAAAAAATAGCATGTGCATTATACAGGCCAAAAGGAATTCTCTTTAATAGATACGTGCCATACGGACATTAAATGCGATTTTCTCTTGGTCTTCGAGGTAATAACAATCTGATTATACCCCAAATAGCCATCTATGGAATAATAGTATTCCTGTCTAGATAGTCTATCTTGCACTTGATCAATAAATAGGAGAGAAAAGTTGTCCTTACAGGTGGAATTATTTAACTTTCTGTAGTCTATGCAAATTCTCCACATAGTCACAATTTTTTTGGAATCAGTTCATTTTGTTTATTTACTACTATAGTCATACCTCCCTTCCTAGGTATATATTGGAATGCACTTACCCACTTACTGTTAGACATAGGGAATAAAAACCTTCATTAAGCCACTTAATGACTTCCTTTCTTACCACTTCCTTCATGATTGAGTTCAGGCGACGTTGGTGTTCTACTTCTACACTTGGCTTGTGTCCCTCCTCCAAGAGGAAATTTTTCATGTAAAAAGTAGGACTAAAACCTTCGATATCTGTAATGACCCGACCGGTCGTTTATGTATTTGAGCTATGTTTCCTCTATTTAATTCATCTTGTATATATTTTTGTTATTTTATGACTTGATGTGTTGGTTGGTTATGTTTTGGAAAGGTTTGAGAGTGATTGGAGCACTTAGTTTCTTTTTTGGAAGCTTAAGTGGCAAGAGTTGATCAAGATTTGATTTTTCACTAAACGACCTTAGATTGGTGATTTGATAATTCCAATAGGTTCTTATGCTTATTTTAAACTTGGTCATTTATTCGAATTTAGATTTGAAGGTTGCTAGAAGGTTTTGGTTTTATTTGCCAAAAGTTGGCAATTTGAAGGTTTGTGGAGTTCATAGGTTTGACCGAAAGCTGGCTTTAATATTATCGGGTCTCGATTGGTGTTTCAGAATTTTGGATAAGATAATTTAGTTGATTTGAAATTATATGCAATGTTTGGATGGAATCTGGAAGGTTTAGGCATGAGTTAGACGTGTTTGGCGAAGTTGGAAAGTTTGGAGGTTAAGAGGTAGATGTTGATCATCAATACATGGTTTTGATGTTAGTGTGGTATTTTGAGCATTTGGATAACTCTAAATTATATATATCGACTTGGTGGTATAATTGGATGGAGGCTCGGGTGTGCTTCATATTGGTTTCAGACAATTTAGAGGTGGTTTGGCAGATCTGCAACTGGTGTGTCACACCTGCGGTGCTTATTACGCAAGTGCAAGGACGTAGAAGCAAAGGAATAGCCACATCTGCGAAGATGGCTTGGAAGCTTGAGGATTGCACAAGCGGATGTTTGGTGCATCTACACGATCACAAAAGCGCGTATTTGTGCACAGATCATAGGGTGTTGCGCAGAAGCGAAGTTTGGCAGTGAAGGAAACTTGTAAAAGCAAACTTGTTGTCACAGAAGCGACTATATGACCGTAGATGCGGAATGCATGACAGAAGGGTTATATTTCCAGGGTCAACTCATTTTTCACTATTTTGAGATTTGGAGCTTGATTTTCATCACTAATTTAAGGGTAAGTAATTTCTACTTAGATTTGATTATATATCTTATTTTTTCATGGATTTATACACTTAGAACAAGAATTTAAAAGACAAATTTTGGGGTTTGAGTCAACACTTTAAGAGAATGTATTTTGTGGATTTAAGGGCCGATTTGGATTTGGTTATGGAAGATAAGCATACATTTGGACTTATGGGGTTATGGGTAGTTAGGACCTACCTCTTTACTAGGGTTTGGACCATATGGGCACGCGTTGACTTTTGGGGATTTGATTAAATTGATTCCTATGGTTTTGTTTGACGTTATAGAGTTGTATTTGATTAGATTCGAGTAGTTAGAAGTTGGATTTGGATGGTTCGGCGATTTTTGATTGATTTAAGCTTACCAGTTGGAGGTAAGTCTCTTATCTATCCTTGTAAGAGGAAATTCTACCCGTAGGTAATCTATTTGTTGCTTGATGCTTTATTTAGGAGCCACATATATGCGAGGTGGCGAGCGTATATATGTTTCTAGGCTATGACCGTATCCAGTAGTGTTGACTTGAGTTATGCTTTATTTGGATTATGTGAAGTTATTATCCATGTTTCAAATTGATTCTATGACTACGTGATCATTAATAATCATGATTTAGGAGGATGCTTATGCCTATGAATTGATGAATTGCTCATAAAGGATTGTTTTCCTATGTTGAGCTTATTATTAATCCGTAGTCATACACGTGTCTTAAGTGCTCCATGATTTGATGGTTTCTATGGCTTAACTAACACATGTCAAATAATATGATTAAACTTGTGCATGCTTAAATAGTTTATTGAGTCATTGCGGTCAATTGAATTACATGATTTTCCATAGCCATATTTTAGCCATGTGAGCTTTTATCTACATTCTTATTGTTATGTCTGATGTTTCTTTATTGTATGTTTTCATTCACATATGCATGAGTGCAGAGAGTTGGTTATTGAGAAAAATTGAGGATTTTGGCACTGCGGATACTTTGAGCGAATATTGATTATTGGTTATTGATCGTGAATAGTAAAATGAGCAATGCTTGGATTTGGATCCATCACTACAGAGTCAGGTGATTAATGTCACGCCCCGAACTCGGGGAGTGTGACCGTAGCTCAATTGAGTAAATCCGGTAAAGCAAGCTTGTTAGATACTTTCTACCCAAACTCACTTATAAATAAAGAGAACATATATTTTCGTTAATTAGACAATAAGGAGATCATGTATACAATACCAATTCATTACCGTTGGTTACTACATTTTAAGGTCCTCAAAATATTACATTACACGTCCATAGTTTAGAAATGGAACATGTGATACATTTACATCATTAGTTCGACCTTCCCAATACCATCCTACAACCCACACCATGTCTACGGACCCTCTAACGGGTACAAAATATTACTAGGATAATGCCGAAAATAAGGCTCCGGCTATACCTCAAAACACAATACATGAGAAAACAAAAGGTACATGACCCCGATATGAAGTGGGGCTCACCAAGTAGTTGAGATGAAGATGTACTGCTATCACTGATCGATGTCGCCTGCTATGGAATCACCTGCATCCATTAAAAGATGCAGCACCCTCGGCAAAATGGACATGAGTACATGTGAAATAGTACTCATATGAAAGGCAGACAGAACAACATATAAAAATACGGTAACTCAAATAAGAGGCATTTAAAATACATCAAAAGACTACGAAATATCCCTTAGATTCAAAATATCAAGCTTTATTATACTTGCATTATTCTAAACTTCTTTTAGGATCAACTGAGCCATATGATCTATACATGGAATGCATAATATAGTGTAATTGAAATAACATGTACAAACAAGGCCAACGAAAGTGGTACCTGTTGTCTGCATTAATAATGCGTCGCATTAGACCGTCCTTAGAGTTCATATACCATATTATGCACCTATGTATTTCATAGACAGTCCATAGTATTTATTCATACCATACACCTATACATTTCATACATAATGCACCTATGCGTTTCATAGACCGTCCACAGGATATCATAACACAATATACCTATCCGTTTCAAACACAGTCCACAGGATTTCATAACACAATATATATATATATATATATATATATATATGCGCTTCATAGACCGTCCACAGGATTTCATAACACAATATACCTATGCGTTTCATTGACCGTCCACAGGATTTCATAACACAATATACCTATGCATTTCATAGACCGTCCATAGGATTCATAACACAATTTACCTATGTGTTTCATAGACCGTCCATAGGGTTTCATAACATAATATACCTATGCGTTTCATATCCCGTCTATAGGGTTTTATATCACAATATACCTATACACATAATCATATATAGTCTCAAGCGACATGGCTAACGCTACTTTTAAGGTCATAAGTTCCCGGACTATTGGAACACTTCATGTTCATGCTCATCATGGAGAAACATAGCTCATTACATTAGCACATGCATGGCAAATCACTAAGTAGGTTTAAATGGTACATAGACCCAATTTCTTTTCTTAAGGTTCATCATCATTTAGCATATGACGTTTCTTTTCCACCCCATTATATACGTCTTTGTCATCTTAAGGTCACTAGCTAAGTTCATCATTCTCATTTTGGCAAACGGCCACCGTTCATGTTCATACTATCGCTTACTTGTACTAGCCACGAGTGATCATAGGACATTAATGACATTATTATGTAAAGGAGTTAAAACACATCTCATAATGTTCACACATTCTTTCATTTCATTGGCACTATTGGCCACATATGTAATTCTCATTCTGGGCACGATGGCCACATTTCTACATCTCACGTTCGGTTCTTTCACTTTCAAACATCATCATGGGTCATCAACAACAAAGCATTTCTATTCAAGACTTTAAGTCCACATGTGAGCAAATACGAATGTTAAGCACATTGAGATTTCTTACACAATTTGGCATACTAGCTTTCATTTGGGCCACCACTTGAAGTTATAACCATTAGATACGCAACCCATGCTTTGAGCACATTTTCAAATAGCACATAACATAATAGGAACATTTGGAATACATATTGAGTATATATCTTTTGGACACAAGGCTTATTCGAATTAATCAAATTAATAATGAGCAACACGGGACTTACAAGGATATCGTGAGAAATTCAATACTAAGAGAGAAATTTAGCCAATATACCTTGCTTCGAGCCTTTTACTTTACTACAACATTCTGAAAATCCTAGCAACTTCGATCTATTTAGAGATATAGCAAAATTGAACACATATTAGGAAGAAGCTTATGGTTTCAGCTCATTTGAGCATTTTATCAAACACTAGGTGTTCAAATTAGTTATAAGGTCCTTATACAAGATTTCCTTCACCCCCACAAGCAACTCAACACCAAGAGTTCACCCATACTAATTCAATGATCTTTCCACAACCCTTGATAGTACATGCATACATAAATAACACTCCCACACCAAGATTCATGCCTCCATTAACCACCTTTCACCCCAAATTCAAAATTAAAGACTAGGGTTAGAACCTTACCTCTTAGAGGAAGATTTTGTGGTTGGCTTCCTTGATTCTTGAAAATTGGGGCAAGAATAGATGATTAGAATGTTAGGTTTTACTCTTTATCTCTCTAAAATACTCTTACCTTTCTCTAAAATCAACACATGGCTGCCCCAAAATAAGCCCCAAAGGATATTTATCAACATGGGGTCGGGTTAAAAAAATAAAAAATTGGACCCTTCGAAATCAGGTCTGCGGTCGCAGAATGGACCACATAATAGGTATGCGGTCTGCAAAACATGGATCGCAAAGCTGATGCCAAGAACTGGGCTGCACTGGTTAGGTCTGCGACCATTTTGCGGTTTGCAGACCAATTATACGATCGCAGAATGATATATGCAACCGCAGAATGGGTGCAAAATAACTTTCAAAATTCAACAATTCTCTGCTCAACTATGCGATGGTTATGCGGCCCGCAAACCTGTTCTGCGTTCACAAACTTGACCGCAGAATCGCCTTCTCTTGCCAAAGCTTTTCGTCAACTCTTAGTGCATTCTTCAATCCAAAACGTCCGTACCGCGGAACCTCGTCACCACAAAATCTTAAATTTATTTACGAATTTCTAAGGGGTCTTATAATTAACCATGTTACTTTAGGCCCTGTGAGCGTAAGTACCCCGTATATTTGGTGCTTGGTTTGCGCGCATAGCCTGTGTCAGGCATATGGATTTGTGGTTTGAGGTATTGAGAAAGGATTCTGAGCATGCATATACATACTTTGACTTATGCATCAGTTTTATATAAATGTTGTTGACATGTATCATGTCTTTATATGAGGGTTGGAATGTTGATATCTTATTTGATCTCCTTTGTTTGTAAAGCATGCCTAAATTCCGTATGAACTATGTTTTAAGCTTTCATACTCATTTGTTGATACCATGCTTTATTCTGTTTCTTACTATACTTTCACCTGATTATTTTACTGTTAGTGAGTATAGATGTCGACCCCTCGCCACTACTTTTTTGAGGCTAGATGTGATACTTACTGATTACCGTGGTTTTGTACTCATACTAGACTTCTACACATTATTCACAGGTTTTGTGGCTGGTCTTAGTTGTGTCCATCCAGCAGAGTAGGAGATCTTTGTGGAGTCTTCGGTTGAGCTGCTTTACTTGACCGATCTGTAGCACATGTAGTTACCATCCCCACTTATCTGTTCTATCTCTCTATTTCCTTTTAAACATATATTTTTATTGCATTGATACTCTTTATCCTTGTTTGATGCTTGTGATTGTTGTGATACCGGATTTTGGACATTGTAAATAGTTGTGGTCACGTTTTGACACTGTCTCAAAATTACATTTATGATAATGGTTTTAAGGCTATTTTAGCTTTTATATTACATTGTGTTTCTGTTAAAGTCTTAAAATTCTTCTTTCACTATTGTTGATTGAGTAAGGACTTACCTAACAAGCGGGTTAGGCGTCATCATGACCTTTGGTAGGATTTTGGATAATGACAAGTTGGTATTAGAGTACTAGGTTCTAAGAGACTCATAAATCACAAGCAGGTCTAGTAGAGTCTCGTGGATCGGTAAAGAGAGGTCAATATCTATCTTTGAGAGGCTATAGGTCTTTAGGAAAATTTTCCTTTCTTGGTTCCTCATCGTGCATTTATTATTATCTTGAGTCTAAATCTTTATATTATATTCTCTCACAAATGGTGAGAATGTGTAATTTAGGAGTTCCAGCAAGTACCAGAGAGGCAACACCACTGGCCGTAGCTAGGAGAGATAGGTCTCAAGGTAGGGCCAAGGCTCCGCTAGAGGCTATACAGTCACAACTAGAGGTTGAGCATCTATCCAGCAAACCCACCTGTGGATCAGGTGGAGGTTAAATTATAAATGAACACGTTAAGGCTCTATTACACACTCAACATCCAGAGGGTATCGTTGTTGCAGTAGTATTTCATGAGGCCATGGCTAAGATAAATGCTTTGACCCAGGTTGGAGTGGTTCCAGTGGCTCCAGCCACAACTGAGGCTGGAGGGGGAGCTCTAACCCTATCACTTGTACTCCAGAGTAGCCTATTTTAGCAGATAGATATAAGATTATGCCTGCTATCTCGGCTGAAGAGCATAAGAGATTAGAGAGGTTTTAGAGGTTACATCCTCCTCACTTTGATGGTGTTGATTCAGAGGACGCCTATAGCTTTCTAGATCGGTGCCATCAGATGCATCACAATTATGGTCTGGTATAGTCCAATAGGGTGGACGTCACTACATTTCCGCTGAGGAGAGTTGCCAGGAGATGGTGGGTGACTTACAAGCAGGGAAGGCCAGCTGGTTTATCTCCTCTTACTTGGACTCAAACTATTTCTCGAGTGGTACATCCCACTTACCTAGAGGGATGAGTTGAGAGGCCAGTTCAAGCACCTTTAGCAGGATCATATGTCAGTGACTGAGTATGAGGCAAGATTCACAAAGTTGCCTCGTCATGCAGCTTTCTTGATCCCCTTAGAGGCATAGAAGGTGAGGCAATTTATTTATGGCTTGACATATGGCTTCAAGGTTTCTTTAGCTCGATAGTTAAGAATGGGACTACTTTCCATTAGGTCGTAGATATAGCTCAAAGGATTGAGCATATTCACATCCAAAGGATGGAGGCCATGATGGGAGACAAGATGTCTCGTCGCTCTGGTGGTTTTACCGGTACCTCGTATGGAGGTAAAATTCAGTTTGTAGAGGCCATCATGGTAGGCCAGCTCATTTTACATAAAGAGGTATTTCACTATAATATTGAGGGTAAGTAATTTTTACTTAGAATTGATCATATATCTTGTTTTCCCATGGATGTCTACACCTAAACCTTGGAATTTATTAGTGAAATGTGATGTTTTTATCTACAACTTAAGAGAGTGTATTTTGATGATCTGAACACCAAATTTGACTCAAATTTGGAAACTAATCACATATTTAGACTGGTGGGTTTATGAGTCAACGGGATTTGACCCTGGACTCGGGTTTTGACCGTGTGGGCATAGGGTAACTGGTTTTGTCTTTTTGAAGTTTGATTAAAGATTGAAGTTTTATTATTTGAAATAGGTTTTGATTACTTCGTTTTACCCCGTTAGGTATTAATTGGTTAAATTTGGGTTGTTTGGAGGATAATTTTAATGGAAAAGCGGTACTTGATTATTGAAGCATTTCTATGAGGAGGTAAGTCTCTTGTCTAGCCTTATAAAGGAGGAAGTTTCTACAAATGTGATTTATGTGCTACATGCGACTTGATTTGGGGATGACATATACGAGGTGACGAGTGTATATATGTACACTAAGGTTATACCATGCTTGGGATAGTTTTAGGCTTCTTTATGCCTTCTTTGGTCATTTGTCCTTCTTGACTTCTTTTGTTTTATTTGATTGTAAAACTACGTGGGCCTATTTATTCATTTTGGATATCATGTATTAGCTTATGATATTTTATTTGGGCATGATGGGATATTCTTGAGATTTGTTGATACTCTTGACTTAGTCGTAATCATACTTTATATCATGAGCACACTTCGTATCTTTATTTAGTCCTTGTGCATTTTATTAGTTGTTTCTTAAACATATGCATACATCCTTAAAGATGGAGATGTTGATACTGATTATATGATTATGGCACATTCACACATTTGAGAATATTGATATTGTTATGGCACGATAATTATGTTTGTGTGGTCATTATGATATTTATATGTTATGACATGATGAATTTCCGTGCGGTTCTTAGATATGGATCCGTCCCACCGAAGTCAAGTGATTACCCATGCTATATTGGGCCATGTGAGCGCAGGTGATATGTGAATTGTGTTGAGCATGTGGGACATGATGGACAATGTTGGACCACATGGGATGTGAAGGATATTAGTTATAATACAGTCGTGATCATGCATGATTATATTAGACACGTGTAGAAGCATTCATATAGGTGCTACTTTGTGCATTTCATTTTTCTATGTGGATTTGGCAATTATATTGTGTTTTGGTTATCTTGTTTGAGAAGCATGCTTATCTTATCTCTGTTTTTATACCTCAATGTTGTATTTGTTATTCTTGGTTATCCTGTGATGTCATGCTATTGTGAACTATTCAGGTTAAGAAAGTGAGTGAGTATCACGCTTTTGTCAAAATTTCGCCACTATTTTATCGAGATTAGGATTGATACTTACTGAGTACACGTTATTTTTATACTCATATTATAGCTCTACACATTTTTATGAAAATTTTGCTACTTGACCTAGCGGCATTCAGGAGGGCTCTTAGTGATTGTTTCGAGACTTCGTGGTGAGTTGTTGTTCCTGCTTCGCCTATTATGGAATCACCTTCTTATCCATTTTACTGTTGTTTGACTCAGAAAATATTGTTATATTTTGAGACTCAGTTGAATTATATTTAGTTGCTCAGACTTTGTACTACCGGATTTTGGGAGTTATTATAGTATTTTCCACTTCGGTTGATGTTGTGAGATTTATTATGATTTATATATATCATGACAATAGTTTATCTTTCATTTATAACGATTTGGTTGATTTAGATGTTGGCTTACCTAACATATTGGGGCTAGGTGCCATCACGACCTTTAATGATATTTTTTGAATTGCGACAAAGTTAGTATCAGAGCTCTAGATTTATGGGTTCTACGAGTCTTGACCATGTCTAGTAGAGTCTCGCGGATCAGTATAGATACGTCTATACTTATCTTCGAGAGGCTATGGGACATTTGGGAAACTTTATTTTCTTCTTTCTCTATCATGCGACTTTGTTTCATCCTAAAGTTTGAATCTTTACTCTCTTATTCTCTCACAGATTATGAGAATATGTGCGTCAGTAGCAGTTGAGCAGGAGCCAGTAACCCAGGTTGTAGCCACTACTCGGGTTAGAGGTCGGGGCAAAGGTAAGGCTAGAGCCCAGACTAGGGCAGGTGCAGCGTCCCCTAGAGGTGAAGCTGTCACACCCCGAACCTGGGGGCGAGGGGGGGCGAGACCGGCACCCGGTGCCTCACCTATCCTTGCGTACCAACTTGCGACAAAGCCGTCATAACTACTATAGCTGACAAACCAACAAAATATATATACAAGGTCTACAAGCCAAACATACTGCACTAACTGACATGATATGTCTACAAGCCTCTACTGATGGATGTACTGTGATCGGAACAGGGCCCCGACCTACCCTAACCTATATACATATATACACAAGATGTACACAAAACTCTAGACCCGGCAACTCCGAAGGACGTGGAGCTTACCGATAAAGCTGAACTCGGGCAACACCTACTGAGGAGGTCTACCCGTCTATCTGTCTATCTGAGCCCACACGCATGAAATGCAGCATCCACAGAAAAAGGAATGTCAGTATGAAAGAACGTATCGAGTATGCAAGGCAATAAAATAACTGAAAGCTGAAACTGAACTGATAATATAATAACTGAAAGTAACTGGGAGTCAAAGATGATATGAAGATATACTTACCTACTGATACCGACTCAAATCTCTCAATATAGTAAATAAAATAGATGTCCGGCCCTATAAGGTTCGGAACGTGTAATTGCTCTGCCGTAGTAGGCTCACTCATAGGCGCTCGGCCATACTAGTCTCTGTACCTCGGCCATGTTGGGCTCTCTCATAGGTGCTCGGCCACAGTAGGCTTGGTATATAACTTACCATCTGATCAAAGGTTGCCCAATAGGGGCCTGCCTACCGATTATAGCTCGATGGTGGGGAAAATAATATATATATATATATATATATATATATATATATATATATATATATATATAGACCCTCTGCTCTCTTGACTTGAAGAAGATAATACTCAATTGAATATGAAGTCCCGATAAGGGAAAATACTGTAACTTATGAGACTAGGATAATGTAGTATATAAATTCGGGATTATGAATTTCTCTTTATGCCTCGTTATCAAACGTATGTAGTTACGAGATCATGCCAAAATGAAGGAAGAGCTTAACCTTAACATATCTGAAGTAGGGGAAAATCCGTATGATATTCTTGGGAAAGATTGCACAATACTCCCTTAGAATCGCAAAATCCCGTTGCTATTACGCAGTATAATTTCGTATAAAAATTCTTGTTGAAGACCCGTCACTTAGAAGATGTAAATATCTTGATTTTGTTGTAAATCTCGTTGCTAACACATTTTGTGTGAATCCCGTTACTAACACATGTCTTGGAGATTTTGATGTAAGCATCTCTATTTTGTTGAAGATGATATGAAAATCTCACGTTACTTATCACATATGCATCTCTATTTTAAGTTAGAGATGACTTATGTTAGAATGGATGTGGGCCCCACATACTAATGACTAAGCCACATAATCTACTTAAATATGCCACCTCTCAATTTATAATTTAAGAGTTAACATTCTGAAATAGGGGGGCTGCCACGTTTGAGGCTTATCCCAAGTCTTAATTAAGCACCCATTAATCTTTAATTAACTTGTTAATTTCCCCATTAGCCAATAATTAATTAATTACTCACATAATTAAGAATTATCTCAAATTACTAAAAATACTACTCACTTTTAACACACTTTATATACACTACTATCACGGTCATGTGGTACATTGTATGGCACAAGTCCATAAATACCGTGTATTATAGCTTAGACCGTATTTTATCCCGAGATGTCAAACTTCAAAGAAATTCATTTTTTCTTCGATTTGTTTACCCTCTTTCCTTTACGAATTTATTCATCACTTGTTTGAAATAGCATAATATTTATAATCTCAAAATAATCTCATTCTCGAATTTACGTCGATTAACTTACGACGAAACTGTAACATACCAAAATGCGGGATGTAACGTCTCATTTCCGAGATTTCATTAATTTACTTATGGCGTACTTTCATGTACAAAAATATGGGGTGTAACATCACCCGCAGCTATTAATGCTTGTGCTAGAGCAGCTTCTATGGAGTTACATGTAGCTCAGAGGTGGACCAGGTTTCAGATCAGGTTGTTCCACCGGATCCAGCTCAGGTTCTCGAGGGTTTCATTGCTACTCCAGTACTTCATCACTATTCTTTGGGTTCTCAGAAGTTAGGAGGTTCATTGAGGGGCTTAAGGAAGAAAGATATCGAGACTACTTTCTAGCAGGTAGTAGAGATAGCAAAGAAGATTGAGTGCATTTGTGGTCAAGGGAGAGAGGCGGTGAAGGGTAAGAGGCCTCGTCATTCAGGGGGATTTAGTGGTGCCTCGTCTGGGGTAAGTGTCATTTTTGTAATGGATATTCTGGTATGCCAGTTCACTCAGCACTTCAGAATTCTGATACTACTTCAGTTACTCTTTCAAGGTGAACGTCCTACATTGTGTCTCCAGCTTATGGTTCGTGTGGTTGTTATTATAGTCATTACGGTCTCTAGCAGAGAGGTTGCTTTGAATATAGAGAATTGAGGAATCTAAGGAGATATTTCTCAAGGCTTTGGGGTGGCATGTCTCATGAAGGTACTTAGGCTATGATTCCAACCCCAGTTGCCACACCGCCTGCTCATCCAACTAGGGGTGGAGGTCAGCTAGCTAGAGGTGGAGGTCAGCCAGCTAGAGGTCTTCCTAGAAGAGGAGGACAGACCGGGGGAGGACATAATCGTTGTTATGCTTTCCCCGGTAGACCTAAGGCAAAGGCATTTAATGCAGTCATTACATGTATTGGCTTAGTCTGTCATAGTTATTCTCTAGTATTTTTTTATATGGGTTCTAATTAATATATGTGGCATCTTACTTTGTATCATATTTGGGTATGTGTCGTGATTCTTTTGAAATTCTTGTTTATGTGTGTATCCGTGTTGGAGATTCTATTATGGTTGATCAAGTTTATTGATATTGTGTGGTTACTATTAATATGTATGATACGATCGTGGACTTATTATTATTGGACATGGTGGATTTTGAGGTGATTCTTGGTATCGATTGGTTATTTTCATATCATGCTATCTTGGATTGTCGGGCCAAGACTATAACTTTAGCTATACTAGGGTTTCCTAAATTAGAGTGGAGCCGGTCGTTTGGTCATCCTACAGGTAAGGTGATTTCATTCTTGAAGTCTTAGTGTATGGTTGACAAGGGATATCTAGCATATGTGCCTTTTATTTGGAATTCTAGTGTGGAGGTTCCTTTTTATGGATTCAGTGCCGATTGTGAGATAGTTCCTATAGGTGTACCTATGGATTTGCCGAGAATGCTACCAGATAGGGATATTAATTTGGTATTGACTTGGTTCTGAGCACTCAGCCCGTGTCTATTCCATAATATTGCATAACTCCAGCTACGTTGAAAGAGTAGTTGCAAGATTTGCTTGGAAAGGGGTTCAGTAGACCCAGTGTTTGTCCTTAGTACTATGAGGATGTGCATTGATTTCAGGCAGTTGAACAAGGTCACTATGAAGAACAAGTATTTATTTCTTCGTATGGGTGATTTGTTTGATCAGCTTCAAGGTGCCAAGGTATTATCTAATATTTACTTAAGATCGGGTTATCATCAGGTGAAGAGTAGGGCATCTGATATCCTTAAGACATCTTTTAGAACTCGTTCTGGTCATTATGAGTTTTTGCTGATGTCGTTTGGTTTGACTAATGATCCAGCGACATTCATTGATTTTATGAACTAATTGTTTAAGTCTTATTTGGACTCTTTTGTGATTACGTTCATTGATAACATCTTGGTTTACTCGCGTAATATGGAGCAACATCAGCAGCATTTGAGGATTGTGCTTGACGAGCGCAAAACACCACTTTAATTATGCGCGCTAGTCAAAGATAGTATAGTATAATATCGTATCCACAGGGATTGGAGTTAAATAGTATTATCATAGTTTGTAGCTAGATTGCTATCCAAGATGATCAACAATTTAGATTTATGTGATTAAAACTACAATTAACTAAGAATCTAAATCTACTGACTAATGACAATCGCAACCAAGGTAAGCAGGGAAGTTATTAGTGGGAGAAAGTAGGGGTTGATTGGATATGTGCAAGATAATTATTGGGATCTAACTCTAGGATAATTAACTGCTAATGTTTAAGTGAGTCTCCCGAATTCACTCAATTATTTTTTCAAACATTTAGTAGAAACTCCTCTTTCGATTAAGTCTCAACCTCACAAGATGAACCAATTTAAGCACGTGAAGATATGCAAGAATGTGTAGTGGATTGGTCTTTTGAAGAACTTCTCTCAATTATCCTCCTAACTAGGTTTAATCAACAATTCAAATAGCCTCTTGCGATTACTAAGAAGAATTAATGAACTCAACCAATAAGATAATCCAAAGATATCACAAGTTATACCTCTTTCGATTACATGAACATGTGAATATAGATGCAATAATTATATCATCCACAACGATTGAATACATAAAAACTAGAGTTATAATCCACAAATAAATATCAATACACCAAATCCATCAAACCCTAAACAGAACTACTCCATATATATGGAGAAATGCATCACAAATATATTTAAAGTAAAGGAAAACATAAAACGATCCAAACTCGGGTCTTGAGTGCTGATGGAATGATGAAATCCTTGTGCTTTTGCTCCCCCCACTCCTCCTTCGCATACGTAGGTCTAATATGTGTCAAAAGTCCAGGAAATAATGTTTTTCATGTATTTATACCAAGTAGGGTCCGGCCCAAGTGAAATAACCTTTTCCTACGCGAAATAGGACAATTACTCTGTAAATATTATACAGGCGCGCCTCATGGGGCGACGCGCCATGCAGGGCATTAGTGGGGAAATCCAAAGACTCGAAATCTGTCAGGCAGCAGGAAAATGCACTAGTGTGGCGCCCTATGCACCGCGGCTGTGCGGATTTCTCAGAGTTCAGATTTGTTCGTGCGTTTTGACATCCAGATGTGATTTTCGAACCCTAACGCGATCCCAACTTATTTTTTTGGACTTTTACTCAGACTTAAAAGCTTCAAATAGCTCGAATTTATTCCATACATCTACATAGCTCGGAATCACTCCTACAGTGCATAAAATACAGAATAAGTGCAAAATACTAGCGATTAAAGCTCGAACACAATAAAAGCGCAGTAAATTAGAGTTCAATAAGCGGCTAAAACACGAGATTATAGCCTACCATCAACATCCCACACTTAGACCATTGCTCGTCCTCGAGCAATCAAACTACACTTCATATAGACACGACCTTTTTGAACAACTCTCATAACTCATCACACCAAGAATATTTAAAATAGATTAAGCACAATATCGTAACATCCTAGCCTCAAGATTTGATTCAAAATCACCACACATTATTTATAACCTTCTCACTTACTCTAACACAGAGGTCAATGACATTACCTTTCCTTTATGAATCAAGTGCCCTCACACAACAATAGAGAATAGTTCCGCACACAATGAGAACTAAGAACACTTAGGAACTCAAGATAGAAAGAATTTACTCACTCTCAGAAATAACATTCATATGCCACAAAAGTTGCACCATAGGCTTGCCCATAGTGTACTACTCTACTAGTTGAGCTCATTCAGTCAAGGATCAAGTAGAACTTTCATTTGTTGTAATGTAGGCTGCAGGATGGGTAGGATACATTTAGATATAAGAGTGACCACACCTCCCTAAGTACTTTAATACATACATTTCATTATTCAAAACCCCACACTTATGTCAAACCAAAACTCAACCTTCACATCAATATACATCAACTCCCTACTTCTTTAAGCACAAATACATCAAGAGTTACCACTAGTAAAGAATATTTTGCACAACAATACACTTATTATTATTTTTTTTCTTTTTTTTTCAATTCAAGTGGCTCTTACGTTTTCAAAATAGTGCACCTTTCTCCTTATTTCAATAGTTCCACTCAAAAGACAAACCAACCACCCCATACTTCAACTTTTACAAAGTTCATAACAAATTCAAGTGCTCACGAGAGGTGAAAAGGTTCAAATAGATGGTCAATTCAAACAAATGGGTAAGGCTTGTAATGCGGTTGCAAAAGAAACAGGATTACAGGCTCAAAGGAGTTAACTAAGATACATAACAATTAGGTGGGTAATAGCATATAACTAGCTCAACAAAGAAACGCCTATATTACTTCCAAGACTGAACAAAGATACCATTTCGCCTTGCAAACACACGAGGAAAGTTCTAGACATCATATTCAATACACAGAATAACACAAAACCTCACACACACATGACACATAACTCACTCAAGATTGGATTATCAAGACACTCTAGTCAAAGCAGTTAATCAAAGTTAAGATCATACAATTTAAGGTACTTATACAAGAGTAAAAAACTGAGCCTAAGTATCACAACTAAAGCACTCACTATTCTCAAGGCATAGTAAAATTAAGAGATATTTCTTTTAATTCAATTCATAGCACTAGGTTTCCTACTCCTAAAAAAATTAAAACCTAACTACACCCTGTTCAAACAAAACCCTTGAAAAAAACTATGGCACAAAAAAAAACAAGGGGGAATTATTACACTACCTACAAACAAAAAAATCTTTTTGTCTTTTTTTCTTTCGACTTTAATCCCTCAAGAAACCCGTGGAATGATATCCATCGTCAGGAAAAATCGAAAGTTTTTCAATTTTTGTGGTTTTTTCAATTTTCCAACTAACAAAACTAACACACTTACATACAACATACAATTATCCCCCACCCCACACTTTAAGTTGTGGCATGTCCCCATGAAACAGAAATAAAAAGCATAAGCTAAAGGAAACTTCCCTGAATTTTTAGTTGGGGTCTGAGTCGAAGTCCGGATCCATTCCTCTCCTTCGAACTAATGTGCACATCCATGCCGACAACTGCCTCTCAGCCTTCTTGAGGTGCACCCCACACTTATCTTTCTCACTTACTGCACCCTTCTCCTTTTTCACCCCCGTTTCCACATTCATCTCGAAAGTTACAGTCTCCTCACCCATTCTAAGCATGAGTTTTCTCTCGTGTATGTCCAATATTGCTCTACCCATTGCTAAGAATGGTCTTCTTAAAATGAGGGGGACCTCCTTGTTCTCCTCCATAATCACTACTATAAAATCTATAGGAAATATGAACTTATCTACCCAAACTAAGACATCCTCCACTATCCCCTCGGGTATTAGAGTCGTTTGGTCTGCCAGCTGCAAAGATATTGGTGCAGACCTTATCTCTCCAATCTCATTCTCTAGCTTCCTATAAATAGACAAATGCATTAGATTAATTGAGGCACCAGAATTACAAAAAGACTTATCAAAATTAATAGTGCATAAAGAGCAAGATATAGTAAAACTCCTTGGATCTCCATACTTTTGTGGGAGTTTGTTTTGCAAGATTGCACTGCAATGCTCTGTGAGCTTGACTACTGAGGTCTCTTCTATCTTCCTCTTCTTTGTAAGGAACTCCTTCAAGAATTTGGCATAATCTAACATTTGGGAGAGAACCTTTGTGAATGGAAAATTTACATTAACCTGTTTTAGCATATCCAGAAATCTCTCAAATTGCTTGTCCATCTTTTCTCTATATATCTTTTGAGGGAAAGGTAGAGCAGTCATATGCTCACTCTCATTAGATTCATCCCTTCTCGAAGTTTCCTCCTTCTTCTTTTTGACAGCCCCCTTCTTGCCTTTCTTCTTCTTATCACTATCATTCTTCAGCTGCTCTCCATTTTCCTTTTCAAGTACCACCTCTTTTTGGATTAGAGTGGTATCTTTCAACACTTTCCCACTTCTCAAGGCCACATCATTTACTGTTTCGTTGGGATTTCTCTCAGTATTAGCTGGTAGAGTTCCTGGATTCCTCTCAGACAATAGAGTGGCTAGTTGCCCAACCTGTCATTCCAAGTTTCGAAAACTAGTACCTATTTCTTTGATGGTCGATCCATGTTCCCGTATAGCTGCGCTATGAGTTTCAAGCCTCTCATCGGTCTTGATAATGAAAGCCTTCACTAGATCTTCTAGACCAGGCTGATTAGACTATTGAGGTTGAAACTATTGCCTCTGCTGATTTTGGTATGCCGGAGCTCCTTGTCCCTGGGATCTAGAGTTGTTTTGTTGCCAAGCATTCGCAGTACCTCCAGGTGAACTCCATAAACAAACGGGGTGCCTCTAACCCATTGCATTGAAATTATAGTTTCCCACAACATGCACTTCCTCAGTTGAGGCTTGACACTCATGAGTAGGGTGTCCTCTTCCACATATATCACAAGCTGCGTGAGGCTCACTTTGTATCGAGGCTAAGGTCAGATTCCTTATCTCTTTGGCCATAACATCAAGTTGTACCTGCACAGATGTGTTAGCATCAACCTGGTGAACACCTGTCGATCTTTTTTTTTCAGCACACATAGAGGGCCACTGATTTGCATCTTCAGATAACTCATCAAGAATAGTGACTATCTCCTCTGGTGTCTTCTTCATCAACGGGCCTCCAGTTGCATTGCTCAATGTTCTACGTGAGGCCAGTGTCAATCCATCCCAAAAGTCCTAGAGTTTCATCCAGAGTTCAATTCCACAATGTTGACACTTTCTGACTATCTCCTTATACCTCTCCCAAGCTTCAAAAATAGTTTCAATATCTTTCTGGCAGAAGTTATGGATCTCTCTTCTAAACTTGCCCATTTTAGCTGAGGAGAAATATTTATAAAGAAATTTTCGGGTCATCTCCTCCTATGTTCTAATAGATCCCTGGGGCAAGCTTCGAAGCCACTGCTTTGCTTCATCTTTCAGTGTGAAGGGGAATGCCCTTAAGTAAACTGCATCTTGTAATACACCATTTATTTAAAGGTAGTCATAATCTCCTCGAAGTCCATTAGATGGTTATTTGGATCTTCGTTCATCTTTCCTCTGAAGACACATAATTTTTGAAGAGTTTGGAGCAACCCTTGCTTCAACTTGAAAGTTTTCGCTGCAACTGGAGGCGGTCTAATATTTGACAATCCTTGGTTGTAGACCGGTCTAGCGTAATCACCAAGTGGTCTCCCAGCACCGGGAGCTATATTTTCGAACTGGGCTGTAGCTAAGCGCTGCTTTTGGGCAATTCATTGAGCCCTCTCTTCTTCGTAGATAATCTGTGCATCTCGAATAGTTGATTCCTCAGCATCCCGTGCAACTTTTTCTCATTGTTGGGCTGCCTCTCTTGTAGCCAAATCCACATTATCATCATCTCCAGCCATAGTTTGTTGGTTGAGTATTGCCCAACCTTCTTTATATTCTCAGGGAGATTTCTTTCCTTCCTTAGTTTTCGCAGTTGTTTTTCTATTTCTGGTTCGTATGGTAGCAATTCTTTCCTAGAAGATTGAGTCATGCACTACTCTTACCTGCAATATGCGCACAGTCAAAGAACACCAACCGTAAAAAGGGAAAAATAAAATAAAATAAAACAAAAAATATCCTGAATTAGCACTATAAACTATTTCAAAAACTATTAATTACCAATCCCCGGCAACGACGCCAAAAGTTTAACGAGCGCAAAATACCACTTTAATTATGTTCGCTACTCAAAGATAGTAAAGTATAATATTGTATCCACAGGGATTGGAGTTAAATAGTATTATCATAGTTTGTTTCTAGATTGCTATCCAAGATGATCAATAATTTAGATTTATGTTATTAAAACTACAATTAACTAAGAATCTAAAGCTACTGACTAATGACAATTGCAACCAAGGTAAGCAAGGAAGTTATCAGTGGGAGAAAGTAGGGGTTGATTGGATAGGTGCAAGATAATTGCTGGAATCTAACTCTAGATAATTTACTTCTAATGTTTAAGTGTGTCTCTCAAATTCACTCAATTATTAGTTCAAACGTTTAGTAGAAACGCCTCTCTCGATTAAGTCTCAACCTCGTAAGATGAACCAATTTAAGCACGTGAAGATATGCAAGAATGCGTAGTGGATTGATCTTTAGGATAACCTCTCTCGACTATCCTCCTAACTAGGTTTAATCAACAATTCAACTAGCCTCTTGCGATTATCAAAAAGAATTAATGAACTCAACCAACAAGATAATACAAAGATATCACAAGTTAGGCCAATCTCGATTACATGAACATGTGAATATAGATGCAACAATTAAATTATCCAAAACAATTCAATACGTAAAAAGTAGAGTTATAATCCATAAATAAATATCAATACACCAAATCCATCAAACCCTAAACAGAACTACTCCATAGATATGGAGTAATTCATACCAAACTCGGATCTTGAGTGAGGATGGAATGATGAAATCCTTGTGCTTTTGCTCCCCCCAGTCATCCTTGGCCTCCTTATGTCTAATATGTGTCAAAAGTCCATGAAATAATATTTTTCCATGTATTTATACCAAGTAGGGTCGGACCCAAATGAAATAACCTTTTCCTACGCGAAATAGGATAATTACTCTGTAAAATTTGCACTGGCGTGCCGCATGGTGCGACGCACCATGTGGGGCATTAGTGGGGAAATCCATAGATTTGAACTCTGTCAAGGCAGTAGGAAAATGCACTAGCGTGGCGCCCCATGCACCACGGCTGCGAGGATTTCTCAGAGTACGGATGTTTTCGTGCATTTTGACATCCAAAATGTGATTTTCGACCCCCAAACGCGATCCCAGCTTAATCCCTTGGGCTTTTACTCAGACTTCAATGCTACAAATAACTCGAATTCATTCCATACATCTACATAGCTCAGACTCACTCATACAATGCATAAAATACACAATAAGTGCAAATAACTAGCGATTAAAGCTCAAACACAATAAAAGTGCAGTAAAGTAGAGTGCAATAAGTGACTAAAACACGAGATTATAGCCTACCATCAGTGCTTCAGACCTTGAAGGAGAAGTATATTATTTTTGGTTGGACTCAGTCACATTCTTGAGGTGGTTTAGAATTTGCCTATGCCTACTATAACTATAGAGATTAGGAGTTTGTTGGGTTCGGCAGGCTACTATCATCGTTTTGTTGAGGGGTTTTCATCTGTTGTAGCTCCATTGACTAAGATGACTCAGAAAGGGTTTCTTTTTAGATGGTCTAATGAGTTTGAGGAGAGCTATCGGGAGCTCAAGGTTGCTTTGACTATAGCCCCAGTGTTGGTGTTTCCCACAGGTTCAGGGTCATATACGGTGTATTGTGATGCTTCACGCGTTGGTCTTGGTGTGGTATTGATGTAAGAAGGTAGGGTAATTTCTTATGCATTACGGTAGTTGAAGCCTTATGAGAAGAATTACCCAATTCATGATTTGGAGTTGGTGGCACTTGTGCTTGCACTTAAATTTGGAGGCATTACTTGTATGGTGTGTTATGTGAGGTTTATACTGATCTTCACAGTCTTTAGCACTTGTTCAAGCAAAGGATTTGAATTTGAGGCATCGGAGGTGACTTGGGTTGCTTAAGGAATATGATATCACCATCATTTATCATCAGGGTAAGGTGAATGTTGTAGCGTATGCCTTGAGTATAAAGGTAGAGAGCATAGTTTGGCATTCATTCCAACCGGGGAGAGGCCTTTGTCTATGGATGTTCAGGCCTTAGCTAATAGATTGGTGAGATTGAATATTTTTAAGCCTAATAGAGTTCTTGCTTGTGTTTTCGCACAGTCATACTTGTTTGAGCATATTAAGGCTCGCCAATATAATGATCCCCGTTTGTTGGTGCTTAAGGACACGGTGCAGCAAGGTGGTGCTAAGAAGGTGGTTATTGGAAATAAAGGTGTTATACGACTTTTCAAGGTCAACTTTGTGTTCCTAATGTTGATGGCTTGAGGCATTTGATACTTCAGGCAGTATTCTATTCATCTAGGTGCTACAAAGATGTATCGTAATTTTGAAGCAGCACTATTGGTGGCAGAGGATGAAGAAGGACGTTGTTGGTCATGCTTCACGGTGTTTGAATTTCCATCTAGTTAAGTATGAACATTAGAAACCAAGTGGTTTGACTTTGAAGATGGTTATACTAGAGTTAAAGTTGGAGCGTATCACTGTAGACTTTGTGGTAGGTTTACCATGTATCTGAGGAAGTTTGATGCTATTTGGGTCACTATGGATAGTTTGACCAAGTTTGCAGACTTCATACCAGTGTTGAATACTTATAATTTGGAGGGATTAGCTTAGATTTTCATTCGGGAGGTGGTTCATTTGCATAACGTAACTATTTCTATCATTTTGGGTCGTGGCACTCAGTTCACATCTCACTTTTGGAGAGCAGTACAACGATACAGAAGTGGAGCTTAGCACAGTATTTCAAATACAGATGGATGGTTAGTCCGGGCCGACTATTTATATTCTTGAGGAAATGTTGCGAGTTTGTGTGTTTGACTTAGAGGTAATTAGGATCAGTTCTTGCCTTTGACGGAGTTTTTTTACAATAATAATTATCACTCCAGCATTCATATATCTCAATATGAGGCTTTGTATGGTAAGCGGTGTCGTTCTCATTTTGGATAGGTTGTTGGGTACCGATTTGGTTCGTGATACTTTGGAGAAGGTGAAGTTGATTCAAGAAGGACTTCAGACAGCTTAGAGTAGGCAAATGAGTTATACAGACAAGAAGGTTCATCAGGTGGCATTTGTGAAGGGTGAGAAGGTACTTCTAAAAGTTTCACCCATGAAATGTGTTATGAGGTTTTGGAAGAAGGACAAGTTGAGTTCGAGGTTTATTGGGCCATTTGAGTTGTTGGACAGAGTTTGTGAGGTTTCTTATAGGCTTGCTTTGCCTCCTAGCCTATCAGGGGTTCATGCGGTATTTCATGTTTCAATACTTCGAAGGTATAAAGAAGATAATACATGTTTTGGACATCAGCACAGTGCATCTAGATGAGAATTTTCCATATGAAGAAGAGTCGGTAGCTATTTTGGACAAATAGGTTTGAAGTTTAGGTCAAAGTAGACCGCTTGGGTGAAGGTTCTTTGGAGAGGATAATCGAGCAAGCAGGCTACTTGGGAGACCGATTCAGATATGCAAAGTAGATATCCACATCATTTTAGCAGTCCAAGTACATTTCTAAACTCATTCGAGGACAAGCAATTATTTAAGAGGTGGAGAATATAACGACCCGACTGGTTGTTTTGTGCTCTAAAGTTTCATTCCCCTATTTGAGACTTTTCGTAGGTAGTTTTGATTATTTATGACTTGTGGGAATGGGTGGTTTTATTTCTGAGTGGCTTGGGAATAATTTGGAACACTTAGTTCCTAAGTTGAGGCTTAAGGTTGGAAGAGTTGACAAAAGACAATACCCGGATTGGTGTTTTGAAGGATCCAATATGTTTGCATGATGATTTTGTACGTGTATTTGGTTCGGGTCTCGGGAGGCCCGGGGTTGATTCGGCGCTTCTAGTCGAAAGTTGAAAATTTGAACTCAAGAAAGTTTGAAATTTTTGATTTGATGTGTGATTCTTGAAAGGCGTGTCATATCCTTGTCAAAATAGGTGACTTTACCTCTTTACAACTTCATTAACATGATCTTTCTTTTAACTAATCTCTTTGTAAATTTCTGATGTTATTTTTAGTGTTTTGAGCCTTTGAATAAGTTTTTATAGGGTATACGGACTTGTTGGGATAATTGGACAGGGGCCCAGGAGATTCAGGTAAGTTTTCAAGTGGTTTCGGAGCATTTCAGATTGAGTTGGATTGATGGTTTTCTAGTGCGAGGGGTGCGAATCATGACCGCACAGCATGTGCTACGGTTGCATAGAAGGCTTTTGGGGGGGGGGGGAGGCACTTTATTATTCACGATCGCGTGGAAAGGTCTGCGATTGCATAGTGTAGACTGGTAAAGCATCGCAATCACGTGAGGGCGATACCGATCGCATAGGAGGATGTTGGGGGAGGAGGTGTTGCTCTTCGCGATCGCGTGAGGGGTGCCATGATCGCTTAGTTTGGGGCTGCTATTCATCGCTATCACAAGGGACTTGTCATAATTGCGATTAAGGAAATTTTCCCAGGGGTATTTAATGTTCAAATTTCGGGATTTAGCTCATTTTTTTCCTTTTTTGAGTTTTGGAGAACAAGAGGAGGCGAATTTGAAGAGCAATTTCGCTACAATCTTTAGGGTAAAGTAGCTTTTACTTAGATTTGATCATATATATATATATATATATATTTCATGGATTTTTCACCTAAAATATGAAATTTAAGAGTAAAATATAGGGTTTTATGTCTACAACTTAAGAGAATTTATTTTGAGGATTTAAACAACGTTTTTGGACTCGGATTTGGAAATTAATCATATATTTGAACTCGTAGGGTTATGAGTCAATAGGATTTGACCATGGGCTCGGGTTTTGACCATGTGGGCCCAAGTTCATTTTTTTCACTTTTTTAGCTTTGATTAAAATTGAAGCTTTGTTGTTTAGAATTGATTTTTATGACTTTATTTGACCTTGTTAAAAAATTTTTGGTTAGATTTGGTTTATTTGGAGGAGAATTTAAAAGAAAAACGGTACTTGAGGGTTGAAGCGGTTCCATAAGAAGGTAAGTCTCTTGTCTAACCTTGTGAAAAGAGAATTCTCTACAAATTAGATTTATGTGCTACATACTACTTGATTAGAGGTGACATATATGTGAGGTAATGAGCGTATACATGTACACTAAGGCTACACCATGCTTGGGATAGTTTTAGGCTTCTTTATGCCATGTTTAGTTGTTTGTCCTTCTTGAATTATGTTTTATTTGATTGTATGACTACGTGAGCCTATTTATTCATGCGAGAAATTATGTCTTAGCTTTTGACATCTTATTTGGGCCCGATGGGCTATTCTTGAGATTGTTTGATAGGCTTGACATAGTCGTAATCATACTTTATATTATGAGTACATATCCGCATCTTTATTTATCATGTCCTTGTGCATTTTATTGGTTGTTTCTTGAATATATGTATACATCCTTAGTGATGGAGATGTTACTACGGATTGATATGATTTTGGCACAATTGGACTTTTGAGCGGATTGATATTGTTATGGCACTAGTTATTTCCTTACGGTTATTGTGATATTGATAAGTTATGCCACGAAGATTTTGTAACAACCCAATGGGACATTTTGAGTACTAGCTCCCCATTTTGTGTTTTGAGACATTTCATAGCTTAGTTTGATGATGTATGACTTGCGTGCATGGTCCGTGTCAATTTTTGGAAGGCTTAAATATGAATTTTTGAAAACAATATGATTTTTGACTTTGAAATTGGCTAGAGTTGACTGCGGTGAATATTTTTAGTAAACAACCTCGGATAGATATTTTGACAATTCAGGTAGGTTCGTATGATGATTTTGGACTTGTACACATATTTGGTTAGAGTACCGGGTGACCCGAGGAAGTTTCAGCGCTTTATATGAAAAGTTAAAAATTTGAGATTGAACTTTGAAAATCTTGAGTTTCTATGAGCGATTCTTGATTTTAGATGTTATTTTTATTATTTAAGGGTGCGGGCGAGTTTTTATGATGTTAATAAATTTGTTTGAATATTTGGATAAGAGTCCCAAGGACTCGGATAAGTTTCATATGGGTTACGAATTATTTTGCATAGCTAAAGAAGATCTGGTGTTGCTAGGCTGCAGATCTCGCATTTGAGAGGTTCTATTCACAAATGTGCCCTTCGCATTTGCGATGCTGGGCAGGGGAAGGTAAACTTTGCTTTTGTGAAGCCTTTGTCGTTTTTGTGATATTGGAGGAGCTGGGGAAACTTCGCATTTGTGAAGCTATGTTCGCTTTTGCGAGGGTGGTGATCTTCGCAATTTCGATGGTTTAGTCACATTTAAGACTTTGGGGGAGTAAGGGACTGCATCGTATTTGTGAAGCTTATGCCGCATTTGTGATAGGTCTATGTGTTCACATTTGCAACCACTGTGCCACATTTGAAAATCTGGGATGCTTAGACGCTGATCGCATTTGCGATCGGTGGTTCGCATTTGCGGACATTTATAATTGCAATACCTGCAGCTGGATAAAAGATTGGGATTTCGGGACTTAACACATTTTACACCATTTTTGAGACCTAGAATTCATAGAGGCAATTTTTGGAGAATAATTTCTTCCCAACTTCATGGGTTAGTAACTTTAACTTGTTTGCATTTAATTTCCATTACTCTTTCATGAATTTCACAATCAAATCTAAGATTCATAGAGTAGAAATTGCGGGTTTTGGGTAGAAAATAGAGATTTTTTTAAAAAATTGAGATTTAGGCTTCAAATTAAGGTCGAATATGAAAACAAATCGTATATTTGGACTCGGGGATGAATGGGTAATCGAGATTTGGCCTTAATTTCGGATTTCGACGATGTGGGTCTGAGTTGACTTTTTGTTGACTTCTCCAATTTTGTTAAAGATCGAACCTTTTTCATACGAGGGTAGTTTCTAAATCTTGTTTTGACTTATTAGAGTAATAATTTACTAGATTCGAGTGGTTTGGAGGCTTGTTCCAAAGAGAAGGCCGTTTTTGATTGTTGATCTTGTATCGGAAAGAGGCAAGTGTCTTAGTTAACCTTGATTTGAGGGAAATGGGGTATAATCGAGTCTATTTGCAATATGATCTATGTGTTGGGGTGGCGTATATGCAAGGTGGCGAGTGTATATGCGTTGGCTATGGGATAAGAACGCAGGTAGAATTAGCCTTATTTGTGCCATGTTATTTTGTGTATTATGTCTTCCATTCTTTGGATAAATTTTATAATTCTTCGATTTCTCGTATTTATATTATTTCCTATGTTGAGATTATTGAAATATTGGGCGTTGAGATCGTGGAATTGTTGATTGGTTGTTGGTGCAAAAGTGTTGGCAAATTCTCATACGACGAGTTAGGTTCAAGTGCTTTATACTGTGTTATATGTGATGCTTAGTGAGGAAGAGCGAAATGCACAAAGGGTATTGCCGTACTTGTGAGGGAAAGTGATTTTGTACGAAGGGTGTTTCTGTACTTGGAGAAAGTGAGGATATGCACAAAGGGTGTTTATGTGCTTGCAATTATATTATGATGTGAGGATAAGAGTAAAAGCACGAAGGGTGATGTCGTGCCGTTTGTTGGTTTCATTGTTCCTTACTTTGATTTTTGGATTGTGGATTGGCTTGGTGGTTTCGTAATTTACTTTTGAAAGGTTTTTCAGATTGTTTTAAAAGAATGAGTTGTGATTAACTCAGTTACACTTTCCTTTACTTTCCCGTTTCATCTTCCTTTACTTAGGTACTTATTATCTCTCGCACATGTTGATAACCTGTTATTATAAATGGTTCTTTTCTTGTCATCTCGTTATTTCTTTTATATATAACTGCACAGGTTTATTTGTAGGTGTCTTGTCTTAGCCTCGTTGCTACCTCGCTGGGGTTAGACTTGGCATTACGGAGTACATTGTGTCGGTTGTACTAATAATATAATTTTGCACTTCTTCTGCAGATTCGGACATTGGTACGAGCGGATATCACTTAGAGGACTCGAGGTAGAGCTGCCTTCCATTATTAGGCCTCGGGGTCAGCTTTCCATTTATGTGTATTATTTCTACTTTCTAGACAGTATTGTATTTCTTTGAAGACAATGTACATAGTAACTCTAAAAGCTCATGTACTTGTGACTCCACGTCTTGGGATGGTTAAATATTAGTATTGATATTAGACTTATCATAAATACTTCTAAGTAATTTTTACACTTTATTACTATCTTGATGTTGGTCGTAAATTGCAATTCTTTCGTATTTTTTATTATGTGTTGGCTTTCCTAGCAAGCGGCGTTAGGCGCCATCACGATCTTGATTAGTTGGGATTGTGGATCGTGCCAAGTTTGTATCAGAGCCCTAGGTTGCATAGGTCTCATGAGTCATGAGCAAGCTTGGTAGAGTCTTGAGGATCGGTACGGAGACGATTGTACTTATATTCTAGAGGCTATAAGGCTTTAGGAAACTTCACTTTATTTCCTTCTGTATCTTCTAAATTTGTTCTATCATGAAGTTTTAATCTTTCTTCTTTTATTCTTTCACAGATGGTGAGGACACTTGATTGGTTTGTCGTTGATCAAGAGCTAGAGCCCTAGGTTGCAACCACTACCAGGGGTAAGGGCTGGGGCAAGGGCAGCAGAGCTCAGCCTAGAGCATGCACAGCGGCACCTGTAGTCGAGCCTCAGATAGCTCAGTACGGTAAAGTTCCAAATTAGGTTTAGCCAGTAGGACTAACTCGGGTTCTAGAGGGGTTGATTGCTACCCTAGTGCTTCAGGATGCCTTAGTCCATATGGCTGGTTTTATGGAGAGTATGGCTTAGGCCGGTGTGTTTCTTGTGGCACCAGCCATTTCTCAGGCTGGGGGAGGAGCTCAGGCCCCCGCTGCCCATGGGTATTAGACCCTAGGATTCTTCCAGTTAGGGTAGTTCGACCTATTGTCACTTTACAACCCGGGGACAGACCCGCGATGTCAGCTGATGAGCTGAAGAGGTTGGACAGGTTTACCGAGTTGATTCCCCCTCACTTTAGTGGTGCACCTTTATAGGACCCCAAGATTTCTTGGACCGTTACCATGAGATTTTGTGCAACATGGGACAAGTGGAGTCCAATTGAGTCAATTTTACCTTCTTTTATATGCATGGTTCCACATAATTCTTTTCCGATGGTGCCAATTTTCTTGAATCAGGTAGTTTGAGATTGATTTTTCAAATATTACAAAACTTTTAGACTTTTCCCGATAACGGACTTCCTAGACAAACTTCTTGAGGGTTAAAGTATAAAGCAAAATACAAAAAGATTTTTCTTTTTCTTAGAACTAACAAGTAGAATTGGAAGAACTTAAGTATTTATGCTATTTGACTTATTTTATATCGGGGTTCAGAAATAAGCATGTGAACTAACTACTCTCTTCGTGAAATTGAAATTAACTGCCACAAGAACATGTGTGCCTTTTCCCTTAAACTTAGGCTGGTTGTTTGTCTCATGTGATTACTTCTTATATGTTTAATCTATATGGATTTGTCTTTTTGCTTTAATTTAGGAGTTGGGTTTGAACCATCTAGAGTGAGTCATGTGTATAATGTGATGTGAGGTTTAGACTTGTATCCACTGCCATCATTAGTCTAAAAGTTACCACATATGTGATTTGAAGCAAAATAATTATATTTTTTGAATCTAGGAGATGATATAGGCTTTTGTTTGATTAATCGTTTAGACCTATTGCCTAGTAGTTCTAAAACATATCCTTAGTTAGCCCATTTGATCTTGTAGACCATTACTTTGTCACCATATTATAAACCGAGTACCTTTTTATTCTAATCAAACATGTTTGGACCTTTACCTACAAAGCACTTAAGTCATTGGGAAGGTAAAGAATGAGATTTGGATAGCTTTTGAGTAGAATCATAGTAAGGCCGAAGGGTGAACTTGGGTATAAAGACCACTAACTGGGAATACTAAAATTTGGAGAAATTTATAAATTAAAAAAAATAACAAAAATAGGCAATAACAAAATAAAGAGAAAATACCATAACACAGAAATACAAAAAAATAAAATACACCTCCTGTTCATAGTGATCTAGGCTAGTGAGTTACCTATTTCTATATGTTCTTAAAGGAAGAGGGCCTACTCATGTCATGGTTCTTTGGCACGCATTTATTATGAAGAATTAGGATGGTTATTCACTATTTTTTCAAATACTTCCTACCCGTCTCTTAGTCTACATTACAACCCTTAAGGACATAATTGGTGCTAGACTTTACAAGCTTATATTAGTCAGGTCTTACACTACGGGCAAGCCTATGGTATGACCTTGGGTGGAATATGAATTTCTTTGTGAGAGGAAGCAATTATTTTGAGATATTAGTCCTTAAATCACATTTGAATGCATGTTTGAGTGTATAACCTACTCATTTTTGTTTGTCATTGAGGGCCCATGTTTTGCGAAAGACTAAAGTCCTCGGTTCTTGAGTTGTCATAAGAAAGTGAGTCATAGAATAGAATGTATTGGAATCAATTTATGAGGCTAGGAAGTTGGAAGAAGTTACTCCAATGTTTCAAACAGTCTTTGCATGCTTAAAACTAAAGGAATAGTGTCAATAATGTATATGTTGGGTTCTAAGTGTTAATAAAAAATATTGTCATTAGTGTGATGCTTGAGTATGTTTGAAAATATTTCTTGCCATGGTTTTGAATTCATGATAAAAGTCTTATTTGTACGGCCACTAATTATTATTGCCTTAGTTAGAAGTAAAATTGTTTAAACAAAATAGTTCATAATATTTATACTTGAAGGTTGACTGAGCAGCTCCTTAGTGACATTAAAAAATTATAGCAAATAGGTTAGTTCTTTGTGGGATTCGACTTCGGACTATTGAACCAGATTATATTTACAGCAATCACTTAATCCTTTTTAGGGGCATAGTTGAGTGTGATAAAAAAAGTGAGTTGATGATTGGGCTGAGAAGACCTATATAAGCTTCCAGATTTTCTAAGAGTTATAACTTGTGTTTATAATATTATTTGATTGGGGGAGTTCTGTCGCAGTCATCTAACAAGTGGTTCGGGTGAGCCATCATAACCTTCAGATGGGGATGCTGAAAGAGTTTGGTTGGATGTTATTGATGATCCAAAAAAGAGGATAGCATACGACCTTCGAGAGAAAGAACTTCAATATTACAAGTGTAAATTATAAGGTATAATAACTTCCACATATGCCGAGACAATTGATAGGGAGGTCATTTCGGCTATAGAGAAGAAAGACGTATAGCTTTCTAGCGCTCTTCAAGAAACAGAGACCAGAGATATGCATAGAGATAAATAGTTTGTTGGGCTTCAGGATCAACGGAAAGCTCTCTAAGCTCCCCTTGAGTCTAGAGATTTTTCATGGTCTCGGTCTCATGAGTCATCGCATGACGCTCGTCCTCCACATGATCATTCTACCCTTATGGAAGAGGAAGGTTCTTCAAGTTGGATAAGATGTGATACATCACTCCTTGAATGATATTTGAGATTTACCAACTCTTCCTTCAATTATATTGCTATTTCTATTATGTAATTAGTATTCTTTTTAGTAGTTTGAGTTAGTGTGAACTATTTTGAATATTTAAGTTGTTTTGAATTGGTGTCATGAACTAGTTTGAATACTTAAACTATTTTGATTTAGTATGAATTAGTTGAATGGTTTAGTTTATGTTTTAGTCGGAGATTATTGTCTGTTTGGGTAGAGATTAATGTAGTTGTATTGGAAGTTTTGGTTGTTGTTATTAATTGGAGAGGATCTTATTGTTGTTTAGCTGCAAAATAGTGCTGGACTTGTAGTTGTTTATATATATACTTTTCTTTGGCATGTGCAGCTATAAAACAAGCATTGTCAGTCAGTTTTTACCTACAAAACCGATCGAAATCGGTCTGTTTGCCAATAAAATGAATTTCAAAATTGTTAAATATAGGCCGATTTTGAACGATAATTGCAAAAATATTATTAATTATCGATCAAGCAAAAAAAATATGAAAATTATAAAACGACGACCGAATAAGGTCATTGATTAGCCAAAAAGAAAATTAAAAATAAACCAATCGAGATTGATTAGTTATCTTAGTATATTTAAAACAATTGATCGTTAATGACTGATCGACAACGGTCTGCAATCTTATTTTAAATTAAAATATTAAAATTTAACGGATTGATTTTAATCGGTAACCTTGTTTTAAACTTAAAAAATATTAATCTAAATCAATCGTCAGTTATTTTATTTTATTTGGATCGTGTGTTACCAACCTATCAATTATCGACCATCATTTCCATCGGTTTTGACCATTTTTCCATAGTGACTCTTCTATTAACTTTCTGCACTTAGTTTCTTAAAGGAGTTAGTCGAACCAGTCTGGAGAACATGGTTCTAATACTTGTACTGTTAGGTGTCTTAGTAGGCAAAATTTTAATACGTCGAAAATCTATTAATACACTATTTATCCACCCACCCTTTTATACACAGGTGGTGTGTCAAACTAAAAATTGATATCAGAGCCGGTTCTCTCAAGTTAGACTAACACCTTTGAGAGATCCACAAACATGAGTGCACCACTTGGCCCAAGTAACCTGGGATACACGTGGGCCAATCCACTGCCCACCATTTTTGAGTGACCAAATATTATAGCTGATGAAAGCTATAACTATTCTAGTAGCATCCTTTTTCTTACTCAATAAATTCGGGTATTCAATATAAAGTGGTTTAGTTATTTTGCATTATCTAATGGCTTTGTTGTATCATGAGAAATGTCATGTATTTTCATAAATAGTATGTAAACAGCATCTCTTAACTATTTTGACTCTATTTTTTTAACAGAAAATGAGCTGGTGTTAGTGGGTATGGTATGGTAAAGAAACGGACTAGGTAACTAATACCTAACCCTATCTATTGCATCAGTTACATTACACTTGAAATCTCGATTATTCAAAGACAAAAAAGATCTATTTTATTATCTTACGTATCTAAACATGTGTTGGTGGAGCCCAAGGCATGTGGGGTACTAGTAGCTCCCCAACCGTGAGACTTTTGAAACTTATGGTCTTAAAAGTTTAAGGGGTAAAAATTTGTGAGGTCATGCCATTTGTGTGATTATAATTGCTTCTCCTTAAAGATAAAATTGATAAAATGAAGAGTTTAAAGTTAAATTATTTCTTCAATTGTAGAACTATGTCATTCTTATCGAAATAAACTAATAAGGAAAGTGTATTATCTAAATTGAAACAAAGGGACTACTAGATTTCAAAAACATTTTTCCTATTTAGGGTCAGCAAGGTTCATGGCGTACTGTATTGTGAGATTTTGAGAAACCTGATAAATTACTACTAATAAGAATTGCACCAATGCTGTGTAAACATGTTGTCGGCAAGACTGTTTGATTTTTTGGGTTTATAATGTTTAGTCTGATTGTGATCATTAGAAAATTTTCACCGTTCCATAAATTTATTGGTCAAGGTTTATTTTAGAGAAAATTGGTTTACACAAAACTTGCCACTATGCATAGATTATGAAACAAGAATTAAGTTTTATTCTTTCACAATTAAATGTAAAGTGAACGAATCAAAAAGGTTACATACTATCTTTCTGTATTCATGATCGATGTATAGTATAGAAATTTGTTTTGTAATTGGCTTTTAAATAATTTGACTGTGTTAAATATTTTTAACACAATATTTGGCTAAACTATAAACTCATGAACCGTGATCAGCTGTTTAAGTCCGTAGCTAATCAGTTATTTTATTTGTGTGGTGGTTCAAACTTGTAATTTTAAATATGTCATGACATTTTTGTGGTTATAAAAAAAACGTTAAAGTAAAATAAGAAGTTTAAAGTAAATTATTTTAAATATAAAATGATATCCTTTTTTTTTAACTGAACTAACAAAGAAATAACAAAAAATGGGAGCAGAAAGTAACAAAATATATTTTGCTCTAGAAATGCTTAATATTTTTCACTTCACTTTATGAGAGGAAGAACCCAAGTTTAGAAGACGTACAACGAAACACCAGGTAGGTACGTAAATGAAGGAAAGATGGACAGATGGATGGAGGAAAGTTGGTTGGTTAGTTCGTTAGATTAGTTAGTGTAATTAGACATGGAGATAGTGAACTACCTACTAATAGTGACAGTTAGAGAGACATCTGAGGAGTAAAGAATTATGCCTAGTCTAAATTGGTATTGATATGCCGACAGCATACGTGTTGATCATTCCTTTTCCGAATTTCAATTTCCACCGTCTTCCAAAAATATTATCATACTTGTCTTGAATATTTTAAAAATATATTAAATTTGAAGGATGACAGACACCGAACAATATTTTGAAAGAACTCGAACAACATAAACTTTTACTAGGAATTTCTCTTGCAATGTTGGATATGAATGACGAATGTATTAGCACTCTTTGCGTTTTGATAGACAATAATAAGTTGCTTGGCCTGCGTACCACCACTTGTCTTCCTCAAAAAATAAATTAAAAATCTCAATTTATGTTATATTCCGAGGCATTAATATCTTATATTCTTTGAATTTTATGCTGCACTAATTTATTAATTAATTCGTGTTAAAAATAATATATTTTGTATACTTATCATTTTATATTTAATGACATGCTTTCATGGTTATAAAAACCTCAGGGCATATTTAAGATTACTAATTTTAAATTTTTGCTTTCTTTTTTAAAGCTCTATGTCCAATCAAATTACACCATAATTTGAAATAGACAGAGAATAGTTTATGCAAACACTAATACTTGCTCAAGAAATCTTATCGGCATCATAATCGTCAACTTAATTAAGTTATTCAGAGATCACCTTTACCTAATTATAAGTATTAATTTAAGAAGGAATTGCAATGAAACAAAATAGACGAATAATGAGCCAACGAAAACAAATAATTACAACCCACTTCCATTCAAACGCTTTCCCAGTGGTTCGTGACGCCAGAGGGTAAACAATCGTGCAAGAAAAATTTAAAGCTACTTTGGAGTACGCGTAAATTAATTCAGATGTTCGACATATACAAAGACCTCCAAAGTATTATAAAAATCTTGGATTATATACCCCTTAACTAAATGTACTGAGGTTAGGTATTCAATTTTTTCACACTAGCCAATTTAAATATTGCATTATTTAATAATACCAAAAATAATACTAATGATTTGAAGTCTAGGTACAAATCCCTTGATATGATATTATTTTATGTAGCAACTAGACACAAAAAGAGGGATGAATTATGTCTCACCCGATTTTCATCGTATCAAAGAACTTGGCTCTTTTACTTCATTATTCTGATACAAAACAGAAAGTGGAGTGTGGAATTTAAAGTACACATGTGATTTCGCTTGAAAAAACTCATTGCTCAAGAGAGTAAAAATCACGACCTACCCTCGTAGAATTTGGTTCAAAACTTCACTAGCTTCAAAGAGTGATTTTAGGTTATAACCTATTGGTTACTCAAGTACATGCAAGTATACGTGACTGTTAAGTAATTGAGTGGATCGGAAGTCAGATATCGAACACACATAGACTTAGAATATTTGCTAATGAAAATTAATTAACTATCCAAGGTAATCAAAATTGATGATTTTTTCTACTAAACTACTTTTACGAAAATTAAACAAGCAATTAACTAAACTAAAACGAAGCAAGAGAATGTGCTTGGATTTTAATCAAAAGAGATGATGATTCCAGGGTTATGATCGATTTATCAATCCTATTGCATTCGTAATTGCACTTGTTAATCCAAATTATTTGTGATCGCTAGTTGACCAGATCATTTATATATATAGTATGTTTTCACAATACTATCCCACTACAAAAAAAACTTGAATTAGCTATGAACTTCATCGCTAATCTATCGCCAAATCGCTCGTAGCTAGCAGAATTTCTTGATAATCCGTCGCTAATCCGTCACTAAATGAGATTAACAATAAATTTTTCTGCTTAGCTACATAATTAATTTATCTGTCGCTAAAACCTGATTGCTTTTGTAGTGTCCGTCTATCCACAATATATCAATCCTATATTCCTATGTTATTTAATCTATCATGAACGAATATAATATGGCATTGAACTAATCAAGAATGTTAGGTATATTCCTATTCTAACCGCGAAATTCTTTCCCGAGCCACGAGTTTTGAAACAAACTCTCTTTAATTATACTCTAATCTAAACATGATTTTTTCAAGCAAAGCAAAAATAGTATGGTGAATTAGTAGCTACAACAATTCACAAGTAAAACATAGAATTAAAGAAACAACCACAAGATGATAATTCTAAGTAACGAAGATGCAATTAAAAAAAGTCAATATTCATGATAACCACGGCTCTAAAAATAGAGTACTTAGCCATTCATAAATATAATGACAATCATACAAGTTTTTTGCATAAATAAATTACTATGAAACGATGAAGGAATGAAGAACTCCATGTTTTCCGCCTCCAAAATTGTTCCTCACGGTGTTCTTGCCTCCAAATAACGTTCAACCCCCAAAAAGTAGGTTTAGAAACTTCTTTTATACATATTGGAGGCGTGTAAGGTCGAAACAACTCACTCCAAGTCGAGATAAGACGAAACTCGCGCTTGGATGCTATAGGGGTGCCTTGCACCCTTCTAGACGCTAAATCCTACTCCTCCAATTCTTCTGTTTTGGCTTTAAATTGTGTGTATTCTCTCTAAATCACTTCTAATTACTTCCTACACATATAAGTACCATAATTAAACTCTAATCACAAATATTCACATTATAATCAGCAGGATCGAGGCATAATGAAAGGAAAATTATATCCAAAAATATATAATTTTAGCCAAATATTACCACCCCACACTTAAGTTCATATTCGTCCTTGAGTAATCTAAAACCTTACTAACTCACAAGTGTAACATAAAACGTCATGTAAGGAGGAGTATTCAGAAATAATAAACACTACACCTATGACCGTGGTGGATACCAACAATTAGGTCATTACATACACATTCATACACTTTTCAACTTTCACATGCCAAAATATCAGTGAACGTTTCAAAATACTCAAAAAACCTGCCCATAACCACCCGACCTCAAATACCGATTCGTCGCTACCAAGCATTCTCAACCTATGCACTCACCCAATAATAGAAGTTTAATAAGTCACCTATCTATCATGAAATCATGTGCCCTCACCATAGAACAAGAAATTCTATAGTCCATACATTCAAATCAAGAGTTCAAATGTAATCCAAGGACATCAAAAACAAATTAATCACTCTCACAAAGATATTTATGTGCATCCCGAAGTCGTACCATAGGCTTGCCTGTAGTATATGTCTATACTAATCTAAGCTCGCGAAGTCTAAGATCAATAAGGTCTTTACGGATTGTAATGTAAGCTAAAAGGTAGGTAGGATGTATTTCGAATACTGACTAATCCTCCTAAGTACTTTAATACATTACACTTGACTTTCAAGTACACACTCTTCATGACCAACTCAAATGCAATGCCCAAACCCATACACCATTCGGTCTTTTCCAAATGAGCAAACTAAGTGTCACGACCCAAACCCCCCACCAAAAGTCGTGATGGTGCCTAAACCGCTAGTTAGGGAAGCCAACACTCAACAACAACAATATAATCTAATTATTTAGTCATTAACTATTTCAGGATGTAAATAACAATGCGGAATAAATTTCAAATCAATATCATAAGTACATAATCAATGATAGGGGTCTAAACACTACCACAACTATCAAACAAATGCCAAAAACCTAGTGTCACTATATCGCGAGCATCTAATATGAGTAAATAATTTCAATAAAATATCAACTTCTGTCTAGGAAGAAAAATATATAGACAGATATAAATGAGTAGGGAAGGGAGACTCCATGTGCTACGGATCAGATCAAGTATAGTAGTTTACCATGAAGTCTCTAATAAAGTACTCCTACTCGGCTCAATGGGTACCACTAATACCAGTCTCAAGACCTACATAAAAATGTGCAGTAGTATGAGTACAAAACTATGGTACTCAGTAAGTATCTAGCCTAACCTCAAAGAAGTAGTTACGAGGGATCGATATCTACACTTACTAACAGTCAAATAATTAGGTGAAAGCATAATTAAGATAGAGAATAAAGCATGGTATCATCAAATGAGTACGATAGCTCAAAACACAGTTTATACTGAATTTAGGCATACTTAATAGTTTTAAAAAATCAAATAAGATATCAATATCTCAATCCTCATATAAAGACAAGATACATGTCAACAACATTTATATAAAACTGCTGCATGAGTCAAAGTATATATGTGCATGTTAAGTATCCTTTCTCAATACCTTACAACGAAAATTCATGTGCCTGACACAGGCCACATGTCCAAACTAAGCACCAAAATCCCAGGTGCCTATGCTCACAAGGCTCAAAGTAACATGGGTAATTACCTGACTTAGGAGGGACGGTCCATATCTAAGCGTTGATCATTTTATAAATAATGATCAATAACCATTAATCAATATTCGGTCACAGTGTATACAATGCCAAATTCCTCAATTTTTCACAACCAACTCTCCACGCATGCATATATGTATGAATTAAAATAATAAAGAAGCACATGACAAATGGAAGAACTGTTGCCAAGCTTATCCACAACAGATTCAAGAAATTTGATGTCGTTACCTATTACAACAATGTCGTCAACATAAACTAATAAGAATACAACAATACTATGAGAATTGAAAACGAGGAGGGAAACATTAGTTTTGGATGATGAGAAACCTATAGAGATAAAAAAAAATGCTGGAGCGTTGTGTACCACGCCATCTGAGCTTGCTTGAATTCGTACAAGAATTTTTGAAGCTTACAAACATGGTGTGGATAATGTGGATGAGAAAATCTCAGAGGTTGAGACATAAAGACCTCCTCTTAAAGGTCACCATGTAAGAAGTAATTTTGAACATCCAATTGACACAAAGGCCAATTATTAGTCACACCAAAGATAGGGCAATCCGTATAGTTATTAGTTTTTACCACCGGACTAAATGTGTCATAAATATCGTGACCTTCAACTTGATAAACCCCTTAGCCACAAGACGGACTTTGTAACATTCAATAACTCCAGGTGATTTCTTTTTTATTCAAAAAATTCATTTACACCCCAAGACATTCATTGGCGGCTTGTGAGGAACTAAGGATCATGTTTTGCTGTTGAGTATGACGACCTGATAGGTCATTATGAGTTCTAGCCCTTATTTTCGTATTTTGTGACCTTGATTAGCTCTATTTAGTGTTTCTCCATTTTCATGTGCATTCTGTGTCTCTTACTACGGTCAACATTTTAAGTAAACAACCCCAAATCGGTATTTTGACCATCCTGGTGGATCCGTATCGTGATTTTGGACTTGGGCGTATGCCCGGTTTAATGACCCGACATATCCTTTTGTGTAATTGCATCCCGTTTCCGCTTTTGATGCTTCACACATGCGTATTTATGATTTTATGACTTACGGGGTTGATTAGTTTCGTTTCAGAAAGATTTTAGGTTAATTTGGACCCTTTGATTCTTGGCATAGAAGCTTATTTTGTTTATGTTGACCAATGATTGACTTTTATGAAAATAACCTCGGATCAGTATTTCAATGGCTCTGACAGCTTCGTATCGTGATTTTGGGCTTGGGCACATTCCCAGAATCGAATTCGAAAGTCCGTAGGTTGATTTGTCTTGTTTTGTCAAAAATTAGCATTCTAAGGTTTTTAAGTTAGATCGTAGGTTGGCTTTTAGATATCGGGTTCAGAATGTGATTTTTGGAGTTGGAATATGTCCGTTATACTATTTAGAACATGTCTGCAAAATTTTGTATCATTTGGAGTTGAATTGGTAGGATTCAAACACTTAGTTGTAATTCTAGAAATTCTTGAAATTTAATTTGAAATTCATTCGTTTGGTGTCCAATTCATAGTTCTAGATGTTATTTTTATGTTTTGATCGCTCGAGCGAGTTAGTATAATATTTGTAAACTTGTGTGGATGTTTGGTTTGGAGCCCCGAGGGCTCGGATGAGTTTCGAACGCATCACGGGATGTTTTGAACTAAAACAGGAATATCTATTATGCTTGTGCTCTGATGTCACAATTGCGAGCACGAGCCTCACATTTGGAAAAATCGCAGGTTGATCTCAGGTGTCGTAATTGCGACACATTTTTCATATTTGTGAATATTAGGCCAGAGCTGGGTAGTTCGCATTTGCAACTAATTTGTCGCATTTGCGAGGGGACAGAATTTGCATATGTTAACTCATTTGTCGCATTTGCGAAGTCCGTCTAGGCTAGGCAGTTGCTGCATTTGCGAGGATTTATTTGTAATTGCAAGGGTTCACAATTACGAAACTAGTATCGCAATTGCGACATCTGCAACTGAACAAAAGGTTAGAAAGTCGGGATTTCATATCATTCTATCATATTTTAGAACCCTAGGCTCGATATAAGGCAATTTGGAGAGGGGATTTTCATCTACAAACATTGGATAAGTAATTCTAATAAATTTCCAACTATATTTCACATCTAATTTAGGTGAATCAAAGAGAAAATATTGGGAAATTTTCTCAAGTTATTGAAATATGAGAATTTGTGTTTTGAGTGTCGATTTAAACTCGGATTTTGAAACTAATCACGTATATGGACTCGTGGGGTTATGGGTAGTCAGAATCTACCCTTGGACCCGAGTTTTGACCGGTCGGGTCCCAGTCTAACTTTTGTTGACTTTTTAGAAAAAGTATAAAGATCATAGCTTTATCTATTGTAATTATTTTCCTTGCATTGTTTGATGATATTAAGTCAATTTTGGTTAAATTTAAGCCATATGGAGGCGAATTTAGGGGGAAAACTATTTTCAAGGGTTGAGTTAGTCTAGTTGAGGTAAGTATCTTACCTAACTTTGTATGGGGGAACTACCCCTTAGGAATTGGGATTGATTGTGCTATTTGTGTTATGTGAAAGCCATGTACGCAAGGTGACGAGTGGATACACGAGTTGTATGTGGTATTTTATCGGTTTAGGTTATTTACAATCTTTCCATGCCTTAATTGAATTGTCATATCATGTTTTAATTCTCATTGTTAATCTATTCTTACATGTGTTAGTCTATCCTTGCATGCCTTATTTGACTTGTTAACACTTGTTCTACCTCTTACTTGTTGTTTTGCTCTTATATGCCTAGTTGAAGTTATTTCCTTCCATATTTCCTTGATACACCTTTAATTGTTTAATTACTTGTAATTGAAGATGTTATTTTGTGAAATACCTTCTTGTTGAGTTATTGGTATTGAGATTGTGAAAGCCGTTATCACATTGAGGAGAATTTGTTAATTGTTGATATATCTTCCTTATTAAGGAATTCACATTCATTGTTATTGTTGATATTTTTGTACACAATGTGGTTGATCCATGGGCTATTGTTGTAGCAACAATGATATTGTTGAGTTTTTATAAATTGTGGCATATGGACACTTGGGGTGCGAGTTATTATTGTATTGTGAAATTGATGCGCATGCGGCGGTATAAAAATATGGATTAATGTGCATGAGACAGTATAATGTGAGATTTATGTGTGTGTTGCTAGTAAGAGAATTACTTTTAGCCACGCAGCGTCATAATGTAGACTAAAGTGCATGTAGCTAATACGGGAAAAATGTTCTCAAAACTATCTAAATTTAAGGCTCACGCGGCGGTATAAGGCAAGATTATGATTGAAATTGCGAAATATGAATACGAGGCGGTACCTCGATTGTGATTCTTGTTGTGCATCACATGTTGAAAAGAGTTATTGTTGGAATAGTTCTTGTTGCTTTTATTCTTCCTTGTCTTATCAGTTTTGTCTATATTTGACTATTGTGATTTTCTCTATTTGCTTCCTTCTTGTTAAATCTATGCTTACAATTCTATCATTAGCCTACATCACTAACCTGCTTCGTTATTACATATTTCTCCGCTTTCCATTACTTCTTACTATTATATTTTCGTTCTGTTTATTATGTCCTAGTAGGTATCTTGGTCTGGCCTCATCACTACTCTGCCGATGTTAGACTTGATTCTTACTGGGAACAGTTGTGGCGTACTTACAATACGCTTCTGCACATCTTTTTATGCAAATCCAGGTACGTCTGCTAGTGCTAGACGTTAGTGTTTGATTGTAGCTGCTATCCGGAGACTTCAAGGTATACCTCCTCGATGTCTGCAGGACTCAGCGTCACCTTCCATATCATTTCATTTTGTTATTTTTCCTATTCAAAATAGTGTTCTAGTATACATTCTAGATTACTCTGTAGAGCTTATGACTTAGTTTTACCGGTTTTAGGAGCGTTGTGGTTGAGATTTTACTTTGGAAGTTTATAAGAGATTATCAGTCTTGCTTTAGTATTTCTGTTAAGTTATTATTATTACATGTTAGGCTTACCTAGTCTTATAAACTAGGTTCCATCACGACATCCTAAGGTGAGAAACTGGGGTCGTGACAAGTTTGTATCAGAGCTTTAGTTTTATAAGTGTTACGAGTCATAAGTTGATTTAGTAGAGTCTTACTTATCAGTACAAAGACATATATACTTATCTTCGAGAGGCTACGTAACTGTTAGGAAAACTCAACTTCTTTGATCCTTTATGGTGTGAATAGGTTGACTTCAAAATCAAAATCTTTGACTTTTTATTCTTTAAAAGATGGTGAGGACACGCATTGCTGGATCCAACGATCAAACACCCAATCCCCCTGCTAGAGCCGAGGCCTGGGCCGGGGCAGAGGCCGAAGAGGGGCACGTGGTACAGCTAGAGCACCTGTCCGAGCTACGACTGAAGAGCCACTTTTAGCTCCAGTTGGGGGCAAGCATCCGAGGCGTCTGTTGCCACCCTTGCACTTCAGGAGACCCTCGCACAGTTCTTGAGCATGTTTGCTACTCTAGCTCAGGCGGGGTTAATTCTACTTGCACCAGCCACATCTCGGGCTGGGGGAGGAGCTCGGACTCCCACAGCCCATACTTTAGAGCAGCAGGTCCATGTTGAACAAGTCCCAGAGGTTACGCAAGCATAATTTGTTGTTCCGGTTCAGCTCGAGGTTAGGGCACTGTCATCTGAGGAGGCACAACTTACACTTGAGAGGTTTAAGAAGTATCATTCTCGTACTTACAGTGGCTTCGCTTAAGAGGATGCACAAGGCTTTCTAGAGAAGTGCCACCGCATTCTCTGCTCCATGGGTATTATGGAGACAAATGGAGTTGCTGTGACTATATTCCAACTGTCGGTAGTAGCATATCAGTGGTGGCAAGTTTACGAGGAGGGTAGCCCAGTCGAAGTAGTTTCAGTTACATGGACTCAGTTTTTAGAGATGTTCTTGAGAGATTTTGTTCCCCAGACCTTTCGGGATGCTTGGCATGTAGAGTTTGAGCAGCTGTTCTAGGGTACTATGACGGTGTCAGAGTATGCTATCAGATTCAGTAATTTTTTCAGACTCCCACGACCCATACTTTAGAGCAGCGGGTCCATGTTGATTAAGTCCCAGAGGTTACGCAAGCGTAATTTGTTGTTCCGGTTCAGCCCGAGGTTAGGGCACTGTCATCTGAGGAGGCACAACTTAGACTTGAGAGGTTCAAGAAGTATCATCCTCGTACTTATAGTAGCTTCGCTTAAGAGGATGCACAAGGCTTTCTAGAGAAGTGCCACCGCATTCTCTACTCATGGGTATTGTGGAGACGAACGGAGTTGCTGTGACTATATTCCAGCTGTCGGGAGTAGCATATCAGTAGTGGCAGGTTTCTGAGGAGGGTAGCCCAGTCGATGTAGTTTCAGTTACATGGACTCAGTTTTTGGAGATGTTCTAGAGAGATTTTGTTCCCCAGACCTTTCGGGATGCTTGGCATGTAGAGTTTGTGCAGTTGTTCTAGGATACTATGACGGTGTCAGAGTATGCTATCAGATTCAGTGATTTTTCCAGACTTGCACCTACCTTGATTCCTACAATCAGGGAGCGAGTCTGCCGATTCATCGAGAGGCTCAACTATGGTATTAGATTCAGCATGGCGCGAGAGTTGGAGACAGATACCCCATATCAGCAGGTGGTAGAGATTGCACGGTGGTTGGAGGGTATACGGGGCCGTGAGAGAGAGGATAGGGAGGCCAAAAGGCCTCGAGGAATTAGAGGATTTAGTGGTGGGCACACTGCAGCTACAGCCCGTCATTGTAGAGACTTTGTGGGGTGTCCAGTTCATTCAACACTTCTAGCTTCTAGTGGTGCTCTGGCTATTCTAAGGACTCAGGTTGTACACTTTGCTTAGCCACTTTCTAATGTACCTCCTGCACAAGGTTCCTTCAGCAGTCAATCCAGTTGACCAAGCCCGAGCCTGTCCCAGCAGACACACCCATCGAGAGCTTTCTTTGAGCGTGGTGTTACCCATCATATGGTGAGGGACTGCCCCAAATTCAGGAGGGGTGCACATCCACAGACTACTTAGGCTCCACAGATTCAGCCGAGTCCATAGACTTCACATGCCATGGTTGCTACTCCAGTCGCCGCTCCAGCTGTATACCCACCTAGGGGTGGGGGACATGCGGGTAGAGGTTGCCCTAGGGGTGACGCCAGGCCAGATTCGATGCTTTTTCGGGTATGAGGGATCCAATTGCATCAGATGCAGTCTTCATAAGTACGGTTCTGGTTTGTCATAGGGATACATCAGTCTTATTTGATTCGGGATCCATTTATTCATATGTGTCATCTTACTTTGCTCCATATTTGGATATATCTCATGATTCTTTGAGTTCTAAGATTTATGTGTCCATGCCTATGGGAGATTCTATTATTGTGGACCGTGTGTACCGGTCATGTTTAGTTATTGGTAGTTTTGAGACCATAGTTGATCTATTATTGCTCAGTGTGGTAGACTTTGATGTTATCTTGGGCATAAACTGGTTGTCGCATTATCATTCTACTCTGGATTGTCACGCCAAGACTTTGACAATGGCTATGCTAGGTTTACCATGGTTGGCGTGGAGGGGTACATTGGATTATGCCCCTAGTAGGATTGTGTCCTTTCTAAAGGCCCAGTGAATGGCTGAGAAGGGGTGTGATGCATATCTATCCTTTGTGAGATATGTTAGTGTTGATACTCCTACTGTTGAGTCAATTTCAGTAGTGAGAGACTTCCCAGATGTATTTCCAAGAGATCTTCTGGGCATGCCTCCATATAGGGATATCTATTTTGGTATTGACTTATTGCAGGGCACTCAGCCCATTTCTATTCCACCGTATCATATGGCCTCAATGGAGTTGAATGAGTTAAAGGAGCAGTTGCAAGAGTTGCTTGATAAGGGTTTCATTTGGCCTAGTGTGTCACTTTGGGGTGCTCAGGTATTGTTTTTTAAGAAGAAGGATGGTTTTATGCGCATGTGTATTGATTATCGATAGTTGGATAAGGTTACAATAAATAATAGGTACATATTACCACGCATTAATGACTTATTTGACCAGCTTCAAGGTGCCAGAGTATTCTCGAAGATTGACTTGCGGTCAGGGTATCATCAACTGCAAATTTGAGATCCTAATATTCCGAAGACTACCTTCAGGACTCAGTATGGTCACTACAAATTCCTTGTGATGTCATTTGGGCTAACTAACGCCCCAGCAACATTTATGCACCCGATGAACATTGTAATCCAACCATATCTTGATTCATTTGTCATTGTGTTTATTGATGACATCTTGGTGTACTCCCATAGTCGGGGAGATCATGAGCAGCATCTGAGGATCATGCTCCAGACCTTGAGATAGAAGAAGTTGTATGAAACATCCTCAAAGTGTGAATTTTGTATTGATTTGGTGGCATTTTTGGGTCATGTGGTGTCGAGTGAGGGGATCAAGATAGATCCGAAGAAGATTGACGCAGTTCAGAGTTGGCCCAGACTGGTTCTAGCTATTGAGATTCAAAATTTCCTTGGTTTGGCCAGGTATTATCATCGTTTCATAGAGGGTTTCTCATCCATTACTACACCTATGACTAGATTGACCTAGAAGGGTGCTCCTTTTAGATGGTCCGAAGAGTGTGAGGCGAGCATTCAAAATCTTAAGACTGCTTTGACTACAACCCTAGTGTTGGTGTTTCCTACGTGTTTGGGGTCTTACACTATGTATTGTAATGCATCACATGTTGGGCTTGGCACGATGTTGATACAAAATGGTAGGGTTGCCTATGCGTCTCAGCAGTTGAAGGTTCATGAGAAGAATTATCCAGTCCATGACTTGGAGTTGGCAGTTATTTTTCATGCATTGAAGATTTGGCAGCATTATTTATACGGTGTCCCTTCTGAGTTCTATACCGACCATCAGAGTCTACAACATTTGTTCAAGTAGAAAGATCTTAATTTGCGACAGCAGAGGTGGTTAGAGTTGCTTAAAGACTATGAAATCACTATTCTATATTATCCTGGGGAGGCCAATGTGGTGGCTGATGCTTTGAGTCGAAAGGTGGAGAGCTTGGGTAGTTAAGAATATCTACCAATGAGGAAAAAAAAGTATATCTACCTGAAGCAGAGAGGCCACTAGCACTAAATGTTCAGGCCTTAGCCAATCAGTTTGTTAGATTGGATGTTTTGGAGCCTAGTATGGTTCTTGCTTGCGTGATTTCTCGGTCTTCTTTATATGATCGCATCAGATAGCGTCAATATGACGACCCCTATTTTCTTACCCATAAGGACACAGTACAGCACGACGATGCCAAGGAGGTTTCTATTGGAGATGACGGTGAGTTACAGATGCAGGGCTAGTTATGTATGTCCAACGTAGATGGGTTGCATGAGTTGATCCTTCAGGAGCCCACAGTTTGTGGTACTCCATTTATCCGGGTGCCGCTAAGATGTATCAGGATTTGAGGTAGCACTATTGGTGGACAAGAATGAAGAAATAAATAGTGGAGTATGTAGCTTGGTGCCTAAATTGTCAGCAAGTGAAGTATGAGCATCAGAGGCCAGGCGGTTTGCTTCAAAGACTTGAGATTCCCAAGTGGAAGTGGGAATGTGTTACCATGGACTTCTTTGTTGGGCTCCCACTGACTCAAAAGCAATTTGACCGTGTATGGGTGATTATGGACAGATTGACCAAGGCAGCTCATTTTATTCTGGTGGTGACCACCTGTTCTTTAGACAAGCTGGCTCAGATCTATATCCACAAGATTGTCCGACATTATGGTCCATGAGAACCGTAAAGTCGATATAGATTATCTCTGACCGGGGCACGCAGTTTACATCGAACATTTGGAGAACCGTATAGCGTGAGCTAGGCACACAAGTTGAGTTGAGTATAACATTCCATACCAAGATGGATGGGAAGTCCGAGCACACCATTCAAATATTGGAGGATATGCTTTGTGCATGTGTTATGGATTTCAGGGGTTCTTGGGATCTGTTCTTGCGGCTTGCATAGTTTGCCCATAACAACAACTACCATGGTTGAGATTCTTGTTGTGCATCTCATGCTGAAAAGAGTAATTGGTGGAATAATTCTTGTTTCTTTTAATCTTCCTTGTCTTATCAGTTTTGTCCGTATTTGACTATTGTGGTTCTCTCTATTTGCTTCCTTCTTGTTAACTCCATGCTTACAATTCTGTCATTAGTCTACATTATCAACCTGCTTCGTTATCACATATTTCTCCGCTTTCTATTACTTCTCGTTATTATATTTTTGTTATGTTTATTATGTCGTAGTAGGTGTCTTGACTTGGCCTCATCACTATTCTACTCAGGTTAGTCTTAAAACTTACTAGGTACCATTGTGATGTACTCATACTACGCTTCTATACATCATTCTGTGCAGATCAAGGTACGTCTTCTCATGCTGGACGTTAGTGTTTGATTGTATCTGCTATTCAGAGACTTCATGGTATACTTGCTCGGTGTCCGCAGGCCTCAGAGTCACCTTCCACATCATTTCATTTTGATGTTTTTCTTATTCATACAGTGTTGTAGTAGACATTCTAGATTACTCTGTAGAGCTTATGACTCAATTCCACCGGTTTTGGGAGAGTTGTGGATGAGATTCTATTTTTGAAGTTTATAAGAGTTTATTAGTCTTGCTTTAGTATTTCTGTTTGATTATTTCTATTAAGTTATTATTATTACATGTTAAGCTTACCTAGTCTTACAGACTAGGTGCCATCATGACATCCTATGGTGGGATACTGGGGTCGTGACACGTGAAAATGAGTTCGGAAGTCCCTAACTTAATTTGACTTGATCTGTTGAAAACTAGTAATTTGAAGGTTTAAAGGATTTCCTATGTTTAATCGTAGGTTAACTTTATATCTACCGGGTATAGATTTTTGTTTTGGAACTTGATATAGGTTCATTTTACTATTTAAAACTTGTCTACAAAATTTGGTGCAAAACGGAGTTGATTTGATAGGATTCGAACGCTCGATTGTGAATTTGGAAGCTCTTGAATTTCTTTGAAAATTTCTTGCATTTTGATATCCGATTCATAGTTATAGGTGTTATTTTGGTGTTTCAATTGTGGGAGCGAATTCGTATAATGTTATTACACTTGTGTGCATATTTGGTTCGGAGCCTGAGGGGCTCGGGTGAATTTCGGATAGGTTACGGACCGTTTTGAACTTGAAAATTTGCTGATTTTGGCTGATGTATGGTGCAATGTGCTTCGCGATTGCGAAAGGGAAATCTAGGTTGGGTGAGTCTTCGCGAATGCAAGGAAACGGTCATGAACACAAAGTAGTGGAGGTCTTACCCTTCAAGAACGCGAATGTCTACGCCCGAACGCGTAGGGTTATGTGATCTCGGAGGGGATCTGTCTGATATTCTAAGAGAAAGCGAGCCTAGGCTCGCGAACACGAAGGCTAGGGGGGAGAGGCCATCGCGAACGTGAATAGGATCTCGCAAACAAGAAAGCCAATTGGCCCCCTATGCTTCGCGATCGCGTCAGGTCCTCTGCTAACGCAAAGAAGACCTAGGGCCGGTGATTTAAGACAGTCCGAAATAGGGATTCTTTCCAATTCTCACCATTTTCATGTTTGAGTTCGACCTAGAGGCGATTTGGAAGAGATTTTTTCATCCCCACTTCATAGGTTAGTAGATTGTAACTTGTTTCTTTACATCTCCATAAACACCCATTGATTTTTAACCTTTAATCTGTTGTTTTTCATGGTAGAAATTAAGGATTTTGGTAGAAATTGGGGATTTTGAGAAATTGAGATTTAGACCTCAAATTGAGGTTGGATTTCGACACTAATCACATAATTGGGCTCGGGGGTAAATAGGTAATTGTGTTTTGGTCCGAATCTCGAGATTTGACCAAGCAAGTCCGGGATTGACTTTTGTTGACTTTTTCCAAAATCATTAAAAATTGAATCTTTTTCACTGGTGAGTAGTTTCTTAAACTTATTTTAAATTATTTGCACTATATTTGGTAAGATTTGATTGGTTTGGAGGCTAATTCTGGAGGAAAAGCCATGGTTGTGCATTGATTTGGTTACGGAGTGAGGTAAATGTCGTGGTTAACCTTGACTTGAGGGATTAGGACTTGTTGGTCTATTTCTATGTGTTTTATGTGTGGGGACAACATATATGTGAGGTGGCGAGTATCTATGCATTGTCATTGGGTTAAAGCATGTGGGTGGAAATTATTTTGTTGTATTATATTGTTTTGTTAATCATGTTATCCATGCTTAGGTTAGTTATTACTTCTTTAAATTATTCGCTTCGTATTTATTGTTTATTTCAAAGATGTTTTATACTTTAAAAGTTGAGTTTAATATCGTGGAACTATATTTGAAGTGAAATTATTTCTCGCCTTGATTTCTATTATTCAGATTTATATTATTGCTTGGTAAGGAAAGAGAGAAGCACGAAGGGTGTTGTCGTGCCTTAATTTTATTTATTATCTTGATAGATTTGAGAGTAAAACCACGAAGGGTGATGTCGAGTCATTATATTCATGATATTACATGGTGAGGACGAGAGTAAAAGCACGAAGGATGATGCCGTGCCATTCTTCTTTTCATTACCTTATCTGATTTCGGGTTTTTAGTGCTTTTCCTTGGATACATTATTGCTTATTTCGGAAGATGTTATTTGTGATTTCACACTTACAATTTTTATGATATCTTCCGTTTCGCTTATCCCCTCCTAGTTGATAGTTTATCATTCTTCTTATTATTTTGTTGCTTTATATATATACTTGTACACGATTTTTACGTGAGTGTCTTATCATAGCCTCGTCACTACTTCATCGAGGTTAGGCTCGACACTTACAGAGTACATTGGGTCGGTTGTACTCATATTACACTTCTGCACTTATTGTGCTGATATTGGTATCGGTCCCAGCGGTGCTTAGAGGTACGGCGGCTCGGACCACTTTCACTACGCAGACCCGAGGTAGATCTGTTGGCATTCGCAGACCTTGAAGTCCCCTTCCATTTTCCATCTTTACTATTTATTTCTTTTGAACAGTTGTATTATTTCACATCATGCTTGTAGACTTCTAGTTTCTCATGTACTTGTGACTCCGGATTTCTGGGAGTAGTTAGTATCACGTTGTTCATATTCATAGTGAGTTACAGTTGGAGTTTATTTCTTGTTTATTTTCATTACTTTGAATTAATTGTTAAAAAATTGGTTAATTTCTTATTAACGTCGGCTTGCCTATCAAGTGGATGTTAGGCGTCATCACAGTCCCGAGGTTGGGAATTTCGGGTCGTGATAAGTTGGCATGATAGCACTAGGTTGTTTAGGTCTCACGAGTCATGAGCAAGCTTAGTAGAGTTAGGAGGATCGGTATGGAGACGTATGTACTTATCTTCTAGAAGCTATGGAGTTTTAGGAAAATTTCACTTTATTCTTTCTCTATCGTATGATTTTATTCTATATTTGAAGTTTGAATCATTCCATTCTTGTCCTCTCATAGATGGTGAGAACACACATAGCATCTACAGATGGGCAGGAGTCGGAGCCCCCTATTGCAGCCACTACCAGGGGTAGAAGCAGAGGCTGAGGTTGAGCTAGAGGCAGGGCTCAGCCATGAGCTCGAGAGGCAGCACCCACTATGGAGCCTTAGATTGATCATGAGGAGGAGACCCTAGCTCAGACTGCACCAGTCAGACCTGCTCAGGTCCCAGAAGGATTTATAGTCACTCCCGTTCTTCAAGGTGCTCTAGTCCATTTAGTCGACCTTATGGAGAGTGTGGCCCAGACCAATGCATTCTGGTGGCACCAGCTATCTCTCAGGCTAGGGGAGGAGCACATACTCCTGCTACTCAAACTCTGGAGCAGATGGCTCCCATATATCAGACTCCAGAAATCCAGCCAGTTGGGGTAGTTTAACCTATTATTGCTATACAGACTGGGGGGAGGCCCGTGATGTCTTCGGAGGGATTGATGAGGTTGGATAATTTCACCAAGCTCTTTCCTGTTCATTTTAGCGGTGCACCTTCTAAGGACCCACAAGATTACTTGGATTGTTGCCACCAGGTGTTGTGCAATATGGGTATTGTTAAGACTAATGGGGTTGACTTTGCAGTGTTCCAAATGACCGGTTTTGCCAAGCGATGGTGGCGGGATTATGTGCTGACCAAACCAACTAGTTCAGCTTCACTTACCTAGGATCAATTTTTACAGCTATTTCTGGAGAAGTATATTCCTTTCACTCTGAAATAGGAGTACCACAGGCAGTTTGAGCACCTTCAGCAGGGTAGCATGATTATTACCAAGTATGACAGCTGATATGTGGACCTAGCTCGCCATGTAGTTATCTTTCTCCCTACTAGGATGGAGAGAGTTAGGAGATTCATTGATGGACTTACTTTCAGTATTAGGCTACAGATGGCCAAGGAGATCGGAGATAATATTCCTTTTCAGAGGGCCGTAGATATTGCTAGACGAATCGAGATGGTTTGTGGTCAGGATAAGGGGGCAGTATCTGACAAGAGGCCTCGTCATTTCTATGGTTTTTTTTTAGTTCCTCATCTGGAGGCAGAGGTTCGTTTGTTAGAGGCTATCATCCCAGGCCATTTTAGTAAGTGATTCATGCATGCCACGGTGCTTCGAGTAGTCGTGGTTCTTATGGGTCTCATTCTGAGTAGCTAGCCTACAACGCACCATCAGCTCCTATTAGTGCACTTTCGATCCAGATTTATCAGGGTAGTTATCTGGGTCGATAGGGCCAGTTCCAGGGTTAGCAGTCACAGCAGCTGAGGGCTTGTTATACTTGTGGAGATCTTAGGCATGTTTCTAGATTTTGCCCTAGGTAATGTGGCGGCATGCCACAGTAGAGTTCTCGTGCCATGGTTCCGGCACCGATTGATTCACCGCCTGCTCAGCCAGCTAGAGGCGGGGATCAGGCTGCCATAGGTGGAGGTCATGCCATTAGAGGTAGCAGTTAGGCCATTAGAGGTGGGGGACAACAAGCTAGAGGCCATCCGAGAGGTGGAGGTCAGAGTGGTAAAGCCCAGCCCCATTTTTATGCATTTCCAGCTAGACATGAGACCGAATTATCTGACGTCGTTATCACAGATATTGTTCTAGCTTTCCATAGAGATGCTTCAGTTCTATTTGATCGGGGCTCTACGTATTCCTACGTGTCATCCTATTTACTTTATATCTAGTTATGTCTCGTGATTCTTTGAGTGCTCCTATATATGTTTCCACACGTGTGGGAGATTCTATTATTGTCGATCGTGTTTATCGCTCGTGCGTGGTTTCTATCAGGAGCCTTGAGACTAGTGTAGATCTACTACTTCTTGATATAATGGACTTTGATGTTATTTTGGGTATGTATTAGATGTCACCTTATCATGCTATATTGGATTGTCATGCCAAGACCGTGACCATAGCCATGCCGGGGTTGCCTCATTTAGAGTGGGTGGGGACTCCTGGCCATTCTACCAGCAGGGTTATTTCTTATGTGATGGCTCGACGTATGGTTGAGAAGGGATGTCTATCATATTTGGCCTACATCTGTGATCCTAGCGCGGAGGTTCCTTCCATGGATTCAGTACCAGTTATGCGTGAGTTTCTAGAGGTTTTTCCTGCAGATTCCTCAAGGACCTACAGAGATATCGAATTCTATATTGACTTGGCTCCGGGCACTCTACCCATTTCTATTCCACCATATCTTATGAACCTACCTGAGTTGAAGGAACTGAAGGAGCAGTTGTAGGATTTGCTTGATAAAGGATTCATTTGACCTAGTGTCTCGCCCTGGGGTGCACCAATATTTTTCGCGAAGAAAAAGGATAGTATGATGAGGATGTGTATTGATTATCGGCAGTTTAACAAAGTCACTATCAATAACAAGTATTCGTTGCTGAGGATTGATGACTTATTTGATCAGCTTTAGGGTGCCAAAGTGTTTTCAAAGATTGATTTGAGATCTAGCTACCATCAGTTGAAGATTAGGACATCAGATATCCCTAAGATAGCTTTTTGGGCTCGGCATGGGTATTATGAGTTCCTAGTGATGTCCTTTGCTTTAACAAATGCTCCAGCAACATTTATGGATTTGATGAACCGAGTATTTAAGCCCTATTTGGATTCTTATGTGATCGTCTTCATTGATGATATTTTGAACTACTCCCACAGTCGAGAGGAGCATGAGAAAGATGTTCGAATTGTACTTCAGACTATAAGAGATAGTCAGTTATACGCCAAGTTTTCAAAGTGTGAGTTTTGGTTGGACTCGATTACTTTTTTTGGGCATGTTGTATCTGCCAAGGGAATTAAAATGGATTCTAAGAAGATTGAGGCAGTTCAGAACTTGCCTAGACCTATTTCAACTACGGAGATTTGGAGCTTCCTAGGTTTGACGTGTATTTATCACCGGTTCGTGGAGGGGTTTTCATATATTGGAGCCCCATTGACTAGATTGAGCTAGAAGGGTGCCCCATTCAGGTGTTCTGATGAGTGTGAGTTGAGCTTTCAAAATCTCAAGACTGCTTTGCCTACAACCTCAGTGTTTGTGTTGCCCATAGGTTCAGGATACTACATTGTGTATTGTGGTGTATCGTGTATTGGCCTTGATGCAGTATTGATGCAGGATGGCAGGGTGATTGCATATCGTCTCAACTGTTGAAGATTCATGAGAAGAATTACCATGTTCCTGACTTAGAGTTGGCAACTATTGTTCATGCATTGAAGATTTGGAGGCATTACCTCTACGGTGTGTCGTGCGAGGTATTCACAGATCATCGGAGTCTACATTATTTGTTTAAGCAAAAGGATCTCAATTTGAGGCAGCGGAGGTGGTTAGAGCCTTTAAAAGACTATGATATCACCATTTTGTACCCTCTCGGAAAGGCCAATGAGGTGGCCGATGCCTTGAGGGGAAAGGTTGTGAGTATAGGAAGCCATGCATATATTCCAGTTGGTGAGAGACCACTAGCACCAAATGTTCAGGCCTTGACCAATCAGTTCATGAGGTTAGATGTTTCGGAGCCTAGCGGGGTTCTTGCTTACACGGTCTCAGAGAGCGTCAGTATGACGACCCCCATTTGCTTGTCCTTAAGGACATGGTGCAACACGGTGATGCCAAAAAGGTTTCTATTGGAGATGATATAGTGTTACATATGCAGGGTCATATTTGTGTGCCCAATGTAGATGGGCTTCGTGAGTTGATTCTTGAGGAGGCCCACAGTTCGCGGTATTCCATTCATTTGGGTGTTGTCAAGATGTCTCAGGATTTGAGGAAGCATTATTGGTAGAGAATAATGAAGAAAGATATAGTTTAGTATGTGGCTCAGTGTCTGAATGGCCAGTAGGTGAAGTACGAGCATGAGAGACCTGGTGGTTTGCTTCAGAGGCTTGAGATTCCCGAGTGGAAGTGGGAGCATATTACCATAGATTTCGTTGTTGGACTACCACGGACGTTGAAGAAATTTGATGCAGTATGGGTCATTCTGGATAGGTTGACCAAGTCGGCGTATTTCATTTTGGTGGCAGCTAATTATTATTCAGAGCGACTGGCTGAGATCTATATCCGCGAGATCGTTCGTCTACTCGGTATGCCGGTGTCCATTATTTTTGATCGGGGCACGCAATTAACAATGCATTTATGGAAGGCTGTATAGCGTGAGTTAGGAATATGGGTTGAGTTGAGTGTAGCATTTCTTACTCAGGCGGACGGGCAGTCTGAGCACACCATTCAGATATTGGAGGATATGCTTCGCGCATGGGTTACGTATTTCGGGGGTTCTTGGGATCTGCTTTAGCCGCTTGCGGAGTTTACCTACAATAACAGCTGCCAATCAAGTATTCAGATAGCTCCTTATGAGGTTTTATATAGGAGGCGGTGTCTTTCTCCTCTTGGTTGGTTTGAGCCGGGAGAGGCTCAGTTGTTGGGTACTTATTTGGTTTAGGATGCCTTGGAAAAGGTCAAGATAATTCAGGATTAGCTTTGTACATCACAATCTAGGTAGAACAATTATGCCAATCAGAGAGTTCGTGATGTTTGAATTCACGGTTAGAAAGAGGGTTTTGCTTCAGGTTTCACCCATGAAGGGTGTAATAAGGTTCAGGAAGAAGGGCAAGTTGAGCCCTAAGTATATCGGACCCTTTGAGATCCTTGAGATAGTTGGTGAGGTAGACTACAAGCTTGCATTGCCATCTAGTTTATAAGCAGTTCACCCGTTGTTCCATGTTTCCAAGTTCCGGAAGTATCACGGTGATCCGTCCCATGTATTAGATTTCAGCTCAGTCCAATTGGACAAGGATTTGACTTACGAGGAGGAACTTCTGGCCATTCTAGCACGGCAGGTCCGGAAGTTGAGGTCTAAGAGTTATTCTTCCGCTAAAGTGCAGTGGAGAGGTCTGTCGGTCAAGGCAACTACGTGGGAGTCTGGGTCTAATATGTGGAGTAGATACCCCCACCTTTCACCAGTTCATGTAGCTTTCTATGTTCGTTCGAGGATGAACGTTTATTTTAGAGGCGGAGAATGTGATGACCTGATAGGTCATTTTAGGTTCTAGCCTGTATTTCCGTATTTCGAGAACTTGATTAGCTCCATTCAGTATTTTGCGTTTTGCGTGTACAGTTCGTGTCTTTTTTTGTAAAGATTTTATGTGAAAATTTGAAGCAAAGATGAATTTTAGCTTTAAAATGACTTGAATTGACTACGATCAACATTTTGTGTCAACGATCCCGGATCGGTATTTCGACAATCCTGGTGGGTCTGTATCATGATTTTTTACTTGGGGGTATGCCCCGAATTGAATTCGGAAGTCCCTAACTCTATTTGACTCGATTTGTTGAAAACTAGTAATTTGAAGGTTTAAAGATTTCCTAGGTTTGACCATAGGTTGACTTTATTTATACCGGGTTCAGATTTAGATTCTGGAATTTGGTATATATTCATTTTACTATTTAAAACTTGTCAGCAATATTTGGTGCAAACGAAGTTGATTTGATAGGATTCGGACGCTCGGTTGTGAATTTGAAAGTTTTTGAGTCAATTTTGATGTCTGATTCCTAGTTTGAGGTGTTATTTTCGTGTTTCGATAACGCAAACGAGTTCGTATGATGTTATTACCCTTGTGTGCATGTTTGGTTTGGAGCATGAGGGGCTCAGGTGAGTTTCAGATAGGCTATAGACCGTTTTGAATTTTGAAAAGTTGCTGATTTTGGTTGTTGTTGCTGTCTGGTGCAATTTGCTTCGCGATCGGGAAGCTACTCCCGCGATCATGAAGTGGAATTTGGGCTGGGGCAAAAATCATTCTTCACAAACGCGAGAAAATAGTCGCGTACGTGAAGTGGTGAGGTGCTTACCCATCGCGAACGTAACCTTCCACTCGTGAACACGTAGGGTTATGGGGTCTGGGAAGGGATCTTTCTGATATTCTACGCGAATACGACCCTAGCGTCGTGAATGTGAAGGCCAGGGGAGACATCATTGCCAATGCGGAGTCCAATTTGGTTGTTGTGCTTCGCAATCACGTCAGGTCATTCGCGAACATGAAGAAGACCTGACGCCTGTGATTTAAAACAGTCCAAAATCGGGATTCTTCCCATTTCTCACCTTTTTCAAGTTTGAGCTCGGTCTAGAGGCGATTTGGAAGAGATTTTTCATCCCCACTTCATAGGTTAGTAGAAATTAGGAATTCGGGTAGAAATTGGGAATTTTGAGAAATTGAGATTTAGACCTAAAGTTAAGCCCGGATTTCGAAACTAATCACATAATCAGGCTCGGGGGTGAATGGGTAATTGGGTTTTGGCCAGAATCTCGGGTTTTGACCAAGCGAGCCCGGGGTTGACGTTTGTTGACTTTTTCTAAAAATATTAAATAATAAATCTTTTTCATTCGTGGATCGTTTATAAACCATATTTTGAATTATTTGCACTATATTTGGTTTGATTTGATTGGTTTGGATGCTAATTCTAGAGGTAAAGCCACAATTGAGTATTGATTTGATAGCGGAGTGAGGTAAGTGTCGGTGTTAACCTTGACTTGAGGGATTAGGACTTGTTGGTCTACTTGCTACGTATTTTATGTGTGGGGACAATGTATATGTAAGGTGACGAGTATCTTTGCGTTATTATTGGGTTAAAGCCTGCGGGTGAAAATTATTTTGTTAATCATGTTATCCATGCTTAGGTTAGATTATTACTTCTTTAAATAATTCATTTCTTATTTATTGTTTATTTCAAAGATGTGTATATTTTTAAAGTTGAGTTTGATATTGTGGCATTATATTTGAAACGTAATTATTTCCCGCCTTGATTTCTATTATTCGGATTTGTATTGTTGCTTGGTGAGGAAGAGAGAGAAGCACGAAGGGTGTTGTCATATTTTATTTACATTTATTATCATATATTGAGAGATTTGAGAGTAAAAGCACGAAAGGTGATACCGTGCCGATGAGTAAAAGGACAAAGGGTGATGTCGTGCCATTATATTCATGATATTACATGGTAAGGGCGAGAGTAATAGCACGAAGGGTGATACTGTGCCATTCTTCTTTTCATTACGTTGTCCGATTTCCATATATTGAGAGATTTGAGAGTAAAAACATGAAAGGTGATGCCGTGCCGATGAGTAAAAGGACAAAGGGTGATGTCGTGCCATTATATTCATGATATTACATGGTGAGGGCGAGAGTAATAGCACGAAGGGTGATACTGTGCCATTCTTCTTTACATTACATTGTCCGATTTCCAATATTTAGTGATTTTCCTTAGGTACATTTTTGCTTATTCCGGAAGATGTTATTTGTGATTTCACACTTACAGTTTTTATGATATTTCCCCTTTCGCATGCCCCCTCCCAGTTGATAGTTTATCATTCTTCTTGTTATTTTTCTGCTTTATATATACTTGTACAGGGTTTTTATGTGGGTGTCTTATCATAGCCTCGTCACTACCTCGTCGAGGTTAAGCTCGACACTTACGGAGTACATTGGGTCGGTTGTATTCATACTACACTTCTTCACTTCTTGTGCAAATACTGGTATCGGTCCCAGCGATACTTAGAAGTGAGTCGGCTCAGATCACTTTTACTATGCAGACTCGATGTAGATCTACTGTCGTTCGCAAACCTTGAAGTCTCCTTCCATTTTCCGTCTTTACTATTTATTTCTTTCGAACAGCTGTATTATTTCAAACTATGCTTGTAGACTTCTAGTTGGTCATGTACTTGTGACTGCGGGTTTCTGAGAGTAGTTAGTATCACGTTGTTCATATTCACACTGAGTTAAATTTGTAGTTTATTTTTTGTTTATTTTTATTACTTTGAATTAATTGTTAAAAAAATGGTTAAATTCTTATTAACGTCGGCTTACCTAGCAAGTGGATGTTAGGTGCCATCACGGTACCGAAGTTGGAAATTTTGAGTCGTGACATTGAGCAAGGATGTCATTTTGGCAACCATGGTTTCCCGCCATTCCTTGAACTTTTGGGCTTCAGTGAAACATGTGGGTTCTACTGTGGGTGGTAAAAATTGTAAAAACGGGAAAAGAATAGTTGAATATGTTTTGGGTTTGGGATTGGGTCTCAATTGCTTGTAATGTGTACGTTGAAGGGTGTGTTGTTGTTGAACTCATTTTTGAACTTGTGGGGCTTTTTGTTGTGGACTGTTGGAAGAAGGAGGAGGTTGTTGAGTTGTAGAGTTATTTGTAAGGTGAACAACTAGAGTTAAAGTAGGAGAAGAGGAAGAGGGTGTTGACCGAATTCTATTTAGGTTAGGAGAATAATTAGGAGATGAAGAAGTGACAGAGGGATTGCTATCAAAACATGTGAGGGAAAGAGTAGGACTTGCATCTATTTGTGTGAAAACAGATAACTGTGAACGCCTCGAAACAATAGAATATATTGGAGGCACAATTAGGTATTGTGGAACGCATGGAGTTGATAACCAAGGAACCTAATTAGACTTGGATGGGGGGAGAGGACCAAGAAATGATTCAGTAGCGAAGGGAAAAATTGATTCATCAAATTGAACATTTTTTGCAATATAGATATGGCAAGAGCTCCTATTAAAACACCTATAATCATGATGTTTTGTGCTATATCCGAGAAAAACACAAGGTTGACTTCTATAGGTAACCTTGTGTTTGTTATACAGTCGTAAATATGGGAAAAACAAGCAACCAAATGATTTTTCAGAAACGGTAATCTGGAGTTGAGTGAAAAATTAGCTCAAGTGGCGATTTATCATTGTTAATAGGAGTAGGAAGTCTATTAATTAGGTAAGCTGTCGTTTTAAAGGAAAAATGCCAAAATTTCGAAGGTGTTGAGCTATGAGCCATAATACTTAAACTTGACTCCACAATACGTTGATGATTGTGCTCTACCTTTCCTTGTTGTTCATGAGTGTGAGGTGTATCCAATCTATGATTTATTCATAATTGTGCACAAATACTGGACAAGGGGCGAAATTTTCCAAGCCCATCAGGTTGAATTGCCTGTATATTTGTATCAAATTGTTTTTCAACTAGGAGTCTAAACTAAAGAAACACGTTTACAACATCAGACTTTAGAAAAATTGGGTAACACCACGTAAACCCAAAAAAATCATCAATGAGGATCAACAAATATTTGTGACCATCAGATGACAAGAATGGGGAAGGACCCCGGACATCAGCAAAAATTAATTGCAAAACAAAAATACTTTTATTCACTCAAAGATGAAGTGACAATTTATGTGACTTGCCGAGTTGTCAAGCACTACATAAGTTATTCATCGTAGAATCAAAAACTAGAAGGTTGTGTTGATGAAGTACTTGATAAAGGTCACGTCGGTGTGGGTGGCCAAGAAGGAGATGCCAGCATGAGGAAGAAAGCTTGACTGCAAGATGAGCGGAAGGTGAAGTTGAGGAGCGGCGTTTGATTGGCAAGGTGTAAAGACCATTGCTACTCATTCCGGAGAGAAGTGGTGTCTTGGTTGCTCGATCCTTGACAAGAAAGTGATAAGGGTGAAACTCAAAGAAAATATTATTCTCAAGTGAAAAATTTTGAAAAGACAAGAATTTTAGTTATTGAGGAAACATGAAGTATATTTTTTAGAGTTAACTTTTGATGAGAAGAGTTAGAAAAAGAGGATATACCAATATTATGAATGACCTGTATACTTCTCATATTGGTTGAAACTTGATAAATCCAGAGTAATATGACGAGTAGCACCACTATCTGCGAATCAATTTTGTGTCATAGGAATGGGAGCTCGATGAGAGAGATGTGCGGATGGATTAATAGAGTGGTTGTAACATTAAAAATAGGATGGAGCAAGATGGTTAGAACCATTGCAAATTTGACATCAAGATTGTGTATCACTCTTCCCGTTGTATCCATTACTGAAAGATGGTTTGGAGTAGCTGGTGGAATAGTTGTTTCTGTAACCACGACCCCTGCTCCAACGATTATATTTACCACAACTACTGAAATAATTACTGCCCTGATCAAAGTTGAATAATTTGTGACTTATGTTTGCAACTGGAGTGACACTAGAATAGAGTGAGGGAGGCAAAATAGAGAGGGAGGATATTGAATTTCCATGTATAAACTCATGGTTGAGAAGAAGGCTATGGAGTTCAGAGTAGGTCAGGGCATGATTGAGAGTGTTGGAATTAGGAAATGGAAAGGAGTTATTTGAAGTGAAGAGTCTGGGATGATTAGGGAAGAAGAAGAAGTTACCATTGTGTTGTGAAGAGAGACGAGATATGGTGCTAGAGAAAGAAGAAAATAAAAGAAGGAAGTTGGCTTAGTCTGATACCATATTAAATGTAATACGGAATAGAATTCCATAGTCAGGAAGCCCACACTTTTATTCTTCATTTCATGTAGTTTATATAGTACAATGTACAGGAGACAACCCAAGAGTCCTAATAATTGAAAGCTGTTACAAGAGATAAGCCGCAAGAGTCTTAAGCGGCTAAACTATAATTCTAAGTCATTATCATTAATATTTGAATATACATGATAACATTAAGAAGGTATAGCATCGTTCACTGCTTTTGAGACACTGTCATATCTTATTTACTAGTATAAACTAGTATGTTACCTAGTCATGTTATTACCAGCTACTTGCATCTTTCTATGGAAAGCGAGCCATAATCAATTTTAAGGTGTTCTTTACCTTCTTGAAAAATCCTTAGAACAATTGTATTGAGTAAGTACATGAGTTTTGTTAGAATTCTGTATTCGAAAATATATTCAAAAAGTAGAAACAATGTAAAAGCAGAAATGTAGAAGAACAAAATCAATCCGAGCCCACTGAATTCAAAGTGTTTCCTAAAGGAACTCAATCCCCTCGTAGTACCCGAGGGTTAGGATTATTTCTTCCCAAGATAGAATGTCTTACCCTCACTGGTGTTGTGGTACTTCAAACCCCAGTGATCAACAAACTTAAAGATCAGTAGCAAATCACACTTACTGCTTTCTTACTGTTTAAAACAATATAGAATAAAGAAGGAGAAATCAGAATTTTGTAAGGAAACTCTGACGGAGAGTTCATGTATTTATAGTCAATACGTTAGGTAATACCGAAGAGTTGCAACTCTTCATGTAAGACTGCAACTCAAAATGGCTATTTTATTGAATGGTCATTTATGCAAACCGTCAAATTCAAATTATAACGGGAAAATTAAAATAGAGAAAATTTGAATTACCGTTACAGAAATGGTCTAATTTGGATTAATTAATATTGCGTTAATATTAACAAATAAATTTTATCCAAAAAATTAATCAATCAATCAGATTATTTGACCAAGTCCAAATCCAAATCCAAATCTGAATCCGAATCTGAATTCGAAATCGAAGCCGAAGCCAAGCCGAGCGAGCGAGCGATGACGACAGCACAGGGCTTGTCTTCTTCACAACTCCTTAAGAGTTAGAAGAAGTAAAATTATATATATACCCATCAAAACTCTTTTCCTCCTCCAATATGGGACAATGTCCCTTTGTCAAAGAGGAAAATTCAAAATGTTTATTGTTTCTCCTATTTCCCATTGACTCTATTTTTAATCTCTAACAAACTTAAAACCCAACAATCCCCACATGAATGAGGAATGGCTATATCACAGAAATATGCATGGAAAGCTGTGTGATTTACAAGCAAGGATTAATCGTATCTAGATAAGTAGATTTTCCTTTGAACTTTCCGTAGTGAACTTATGTCGGATATACTCGATCAAGCAGTAGATTTGATATCTTAGAACCGTCAGCTTACCTAGATGTGATTAAGAGATAGTCAGTTATATGCCAAGTTTTCAAAGTGTGAGTTTTGGTTGGACTCAGTTGCTTGTTTTGGGCATGTTGTATCTGCCGAGGGAATTAATATGGATTCTAAGAAGATTGAGGCAGTTCAAAACTTGCCTAGACCTATTTCAGCTACAGAGATTTGGAGCTTCCTAGGTTTGACGGGTTATTATCACCGGTTCGTGGAGGGGTTTTCATCTATTGCAGCCTCATTGACTAGATTGAGCCAAAAGGGTGCCCCATTCAGGTGTTCCAATGAGTGTGAGTTGAGCTTTCAAAAGCTCAAGACTACTTTGCCTATAAACTCAGTGTTGGTGTTACCCATAGGTTCATGATACTACATTGTGTATTATGATGCATCGTGTATTGGTCTTGGTGCAGTATTGATGCACAATGGAAGGTTGGCAGCTATTGTTGAAGGTTCATGAGAAGCATTTCCATGTTCATGACTTAGAGTTGGCAGCTATTGTTCATGCATTGAAGATTTGGAAGCATTACCTCTATGGTGTGTCGTGCGAGGTATTTACAGATCATCGGAGTCTACATTATTTGTTTAAGCAAAAGGATCTCAATTTGAACCAGCGGAGGTGGTTAGAGCCTTTAAAAGACTATGATATCACCATTTTGTACCATCTCGAAAAGGCCAATGACGTGGCCGATGCCTTGAGTGGAAAGGTTGTGAGTATAGGTAGCCTTGTATATATTCCAGTTGGTGAGAGACCACCAGCATCAGATGTTCAGGCCTTGACCAATCAGTTCGTGAGGTTAGATATTTCGGAGCCTAGTCAGGTTCTTGCTTGCACGGTCTCAGAGAGTGTCAGTATGACGACCCCCATTTGCTTGTCCTTAAGGACATGGTGCAACACGGTGATGCCAAAAGGTTTATATTGGAGATGCTGTGGTATTACATATGCAGGGTCAGATTTGTGTGCCCAATATGGATGGGCTTCGTGAGTTGATTCTTGAGGAGGCCCACAATTCACAGTATTCCATTCATTCGGGTGCTGCCAAGAAGTTTCAGGATTTGAGGAAGCGTTATTAGTAGAGAATAATGAAGAAAGATATAGTTTAGTATGTGGCTCGGTGTTTGAATTTCTAGTAGGTGACGTACGAGCATCAGAGACATGGTAGTTTGCTTCAGAGGCTTGTGATTCCCGAGTGGAAGTGGGAGCAGATTACCATGGATTTCATTGTTGGGCTACCACAGACCTTGAAGAAATTTGATGCAGTATGGGTCATTCTCGATAGGTTGACCAAGTCGGCATATTTGATTTTGATAGCACCTAATTATTCTTCAAAGTGACTGGCTGAGATCTATATCCGCGAGATCATTCATCTTCTCTGTGTGCCGGTGTCCATTATATCTAATCAAGACACGCAGTTCACAACGCATTTATGGAAGGCCGTATAGCATAAGTTAGGCACACGGGTTGAGTTGAGTGTAGCATTTCTTACTCAGGCAGACGGGCAGTCCGAGCGCACCATTCTTATATTGGAGGATAAGCTTCGCGCATGTGTTATGGATTTCGGGGGTTCTTGGGATCAGCTTTAGCCGCTTGCGGAGTTGACCTACAACAACAGCTACCAATCAAGTATTCAGATAGCTCCTTATGAGGTCTTATATGGGAAGTAGTGTCTTTCTCTTGTTGGTTGGTTTGAGCCGGGAGAGGCTCGGTTGTTGGGTACTTATTTGGTTTAGGATTCCTTGGAAAAGGTCAAGCTAATTCAGGATTGGCTTCGTACAGCACCGTCTAGGTAGAAGATTTATGCCGATTAGAGAATTCATGATGTTTAATTCATGGTTACAAAGAGGGCATAACTCCATTAGCTCTCGGAAATAAGGGCTTGATTGACTAGCCCTTATTTTCGAGTTTCGAGAACTTGATTAGCTCCCTTCAGTATTTCGTGTTTTGCGTGCACAGTTCGTGTCTTTATTTGTAAAGATTTTATGTGAAAAATTGAAGAAAACATGAATTTTAGCTTTAAAATGACTTGAATTGACTACGATCAATATTTTGTGTCAATGACCCCGAATCGGTATTTTGACAATCCCGGTGGGTATGTATCATGAATTTTGACTTGGAGGTATACCCAAAATTGAATTTGGAAGTCCCTAACTATATTTGACTTGATTTTTTGAAATCTATTAATTTGAAGGTTTAAAGATTTTCTAGGTTTGACCGTAGGTTGACTTTATTTCTACCGAGTTCAGATTTCGGTTCCGAAATGTGGTATATATTCATTTTACTATTTAAAACTTGTCAGTAAAATTTGGTGCAAACGGAGTTGATTTGATAGGATTCGGATGCTCGGTTGTGAATTTAAAAGTTTTTGAGTCACATTTTGATGTCCGATTCATAGTTTGAGGCAATATTTTGATCGCGCGAATGAGTTCGTATGATGTTATTACCCTTGTGTGCATGTTTGGTTTGGAGCCTGAGGGGCTCGGGTGAATTTCAGATAGGCTACGGACCGTTTTGAACTTGAAAGGTTGCTGATTTTGGTTGTTGTTGATGTCTGGTGCAATTTACTTCACGATCGGGAAGCTACTCTCGCGATTGTGAAGTGGAATTTATGCTAGGGCAAAAATCGTTCTTCACAAACGCGGGAAAATGGTCGCGTACGCAAAGTAGTTGGGTGCTTACCCATCGCGAACGTGACCGTCCACTCGTCAACGCGTAGGGTTATGGGGTTTTGGAAGGGATATGTCTGATATTCTACGCGAATGCGACCCTAGGCTCGTGAACGTGAAGGCCTGGGGAGACGTCATTGCAGATCGCGAAGTCCAATTTGGCCGATGTGCTTCGCAATCGCGTCAGGTCATTCACGAACGTGGAGAAGACCTGACGCCTATGATTTAAAATAGTCCAAAATCGGGATTTTTCCCATTTCTCACCATTTTCAAGTTTGAGCTTGGCCTAGAGGCGATTTGGAAGAGATTTTTCATCCCCACTTCATAGGTTAGTAGAAATTAGGAATTTAGGTAGAAATTGGAGATTTTGATAAATTGAGATTTAGACCTTAAATTGAGGCTGGATTTCGAAATTAATCACATAATCAGGCTCGGGGGTGAATGGGTAATTGGATTTTGGTAAGAATCTCGGGTTTTGACTAAGCGAGCCCGGGGTTGACTTTTGTTGACTTTTTCCAAAAATATTAAATAATAAATCTTTTTTCATTTGTGGATCGTTTATAAAGCTTATTTTGAATTATTTCCACTATATTTGGTTTGATTTGATTGGTTTGGAGGCTAATTCTAGAGGAAAAGGCACAATTGAGCATTGATTTGATTGCAGAGTGAGGTAAGTGTCGGGGTTAACCTTGACTCGAGGGATTAGGACTTGTTTGTCTATTTGCTACGTATTTTATGTGTGGCGACAACGTATATGTGAGGTGACGAGCATCTATGCGTTCTCATTGGGTTAAAGCATGCGGGTGAATTTTTTTTTGTTGTATTAAATTATTTTGTATTAAAGTTGAGTTTGATATTGTGGCATTATATTTGAAACGTAATTATTTCCCGCCTTGATTTCTATTATTCGGATTTGTATTGTTGCTTGGTGAGGAAGAGAGAGAAGCACGAAGGGTGTTGTCGAGTTTTATTTGCATTTATTATCATATATTGAGAGATTTGAGAGTAAAAGCACGATAGGTGATGCTGTGCCGATAAGTAAAAGGACAAAGGGTGATGTCGTGCCATGATATTCATGATATTACATGGTGAGGGAGAGAGTAATAGCACGAAGGGTGATGTTGTGCCTTTCTTCTTTTCATTACGTTGTCTGATTTCCAATTTTTAGTGATTTTCCTTAGGTACATTGTTGCTTATTTCGGAAGATGTTATTTGTGATTTCACACTTATAGTTTTTATGATATTTCCTCTTTCGCATGTCCCCTCCCGGTTGATAGTTTATCATTCTTCTTGTTATTTTTCTGCTTTATATGTACTTGTATAGGGTTTTTATGTGGGTGTCTTACCTAGCAAGTGGATGTTAGGTGCCATTACGGTACCGAAGTTGGAAATTTCGAGTCGTGACATTGAGCAAGGATGTCATTTCGGCAGCCATGGTTTCCCGCCATTCATTGAATTTTTGGGCTTCAGCGAAACATGTGGGTTCTACTGTGGGTGGTAAAAATTGTATAAAAGGGAAAAGATTAGTTGAATATATTTTGGGTTTGGGATTAGGTCTCAATTGCTTGTAATGCGTACGTTGAAGGGTGTGTGGTTGTTGAACTCATTTTTGAACTTGTTGGGCTTTTTGTTGTGGACTGTTGGAAGAAGGAGGAGGTTATTGAGTTGTAGAGTTATTTCTAAGGTGAACAACTGGAGTTAAAGTAGGAGAAGAGGAAGAGGGTGTTGACCGAATTCTATTTGGGTTAGGAGAATAATTAGGAGATGAACAAGTGACAGAGGGATTGCTATCAAAACATGTGAGGGAATGAGTAGGACTTGCATCTAGTTGAGTGAAAACAGATAACTCTGAACTCTTGGAAATAACAGAATATATAGGAGGCATAATTAGGTATTGTGGAATGCATGGAGTTGATAACCAAGAAACTTAATTAGACTTGGATGGGGGGAGGACCAAGAAGTGATTGAGTAGCAAAGGGAAAAATTGATTCATCAAATTGAACGTTTCTTGCAATATAGATATGGCAAGAGCTCCTATTAAAACACCTATAACCAAGATGTTTTTTTTATCATGACCTGTATACTTCTCATATTGGTTGAAGCTTGATAAATCCGGAGTAATATGATGAGTAGCACCACTATCTGCGAATCAATTTTGTGTCATAGGAATCGGAGCTCGATGAGATAGATGTGCAGATGGATTAATGGATTGGTTGTAACATTAAAAACAAGAAGGAGCAAGATGGTTAGAACCATTGCAAATTTGACATCAAGATCGTGTACCACTCTTCCCATTGTATCCATTACTGAAAGCTGGGTTGGAGTAGCTGGTGGAATAGTTGTTTCTGCCACCACGACCCCTGCTCCAACGATTATTTCTACCACAACTCCTGAAATAATTACTGCCCCGATTAAAGTTGGATGATTTTTGACTTATATTTGCAACTGGAGTGACACTAGAATTGAGTGAGGGAGGCAAAATAGAGAGGGAGTATATTGAATTTCCATGTATAAATTCATGGTTGGGAAGAAGGCTATGGAGTTCAGAGTAGGTTAGAGCATGATTGAGAGTGTTGGAATTAGGAGATGGCAAGGATTTGTTTGAAGTGAAGAGTCTGGGACGATCAGGCAAGAAGAAGAAGTTACCATTGTGTTGTGAAGAGAGACAAGAGATATGGTGATGGAGAAAGAAGAAAATAAAAGAAGGAACCTGGCTTAGTCCGATACTATGATAAATGTAATACGGAGTAAAATTCGATAGTCGGAAGCCCACACTTGTATTCTTCATTTCATGTAGTTTATATAGTACTAGGATACAACCCAAGAGTCCTAATAGGTGAAAGTTGTTACAAGGGATAAGCCAAAAGAGTCTTAAGTGGCTAAACTACAATTCTAAGTCATTATCATTAATATTTGAATATACATGATAATGTTAAGAAGGTCTAACATCTTTCACTGCTTCTGAGACACTGTCATATCATATTTACTAGTATAAACTAGTATGTTACCTAGTCATGTTATTACCAGCTATTTGCATCTTTCTATGGAAAGCGAGCCATAATCAATTTTAAGGTGTTCTTTACCTTCTTGAAAAATCCATAGAACAATTGTATTGAGTATTTAAATGAGTTTTGTTAGTATTTTGTATTCGAAAATATATTCAAAAAGTAGAAACAATATAAAAGCAGAAATGTAGAAGAACAAAACTAATCTGAGCCCGCTGAATTCACAGTGTTTCCTAATGGAACTTAATCCCCTCCTAGTACCCGAGGTTTAAGATTATTTCTTCCCAAGGTAGAACGGATTACCCTCACTGGTGTAGTGGTACTTCAAACCCCAGTGATCAACGAACTCAAAGATCAGTAGCAAATCACACTTACTGCTTTCTTTATATTTAAAACAATACAGAATGAAGAAGGAGAAATCAGAATTTTTGTAAGGAAAATCTAACAGAGAGTTCATGATATTTATAGTCAATACGTTAGGTAATACCGAAGAGTTGCAACTCTTCATGTAAAGCTGTAACTCAAAATGGCTATTTTATTAAACGGTCATTTATGCAAACTGCCAAATTTAAATTATAACGAAAACTTAAAACAGAGGAAATTTGAATTATCGTTACAGAAATGGTCTAATTTAGATTAATAAATATTGCATTAATATCAACAAATAAATTTGGTCCAAAAAATTAATCAATCAATCAGATCATTTGACCAAGTCCAAATCCAAATCCGAATTCGAAGCCGAAGTCGAAGCCTAGCCAAGTGAGCGAGCAAGCGACGACGACGACGTAAGGCTTGTCTTCTTCACAACTCCTTAAGAGCTAGAAGAAGTAAAATTATATATATACCCATCAAAGCTCTTTTCCTCCTCCAATATGGGACAATGTCCCTTTGTCAAAGAGGGAAACTCAAAATTTTTATTTTTTCCTCCATTTCCCATTCACTCTATTTTTAAGCTCTAACAAGCTTAAAACCCAACAATCCCATATGAATGAGGAATGGCTATATCACGGAAATATGCATGGAAAGTTGTGTGATTTACAAGCAAGGATTAATCGCATCTAGATAAGTAGGTTTTCCTTTGAGGAGTCGAGTACAATTCATGATATACATTAAACATCCCAACACACGAGCATAATCCAATATTGATATGCTTTGGCCTTTGTTCTTTTCTAGTGCAAGATTCACGTCAATTGGAGTCTTTGTAACTTTAAAATCTAAGTGCTTCAATTTTTCAAGTACTGTTTTAATTTAATGAGATTGCGACAATGCCATACCTTGAGGAGTCTTATGGATCTTAGTACCCAGAATTAAATCGGCAACTCCCAAGTCTTTCATATCAAACTTGCTAGTTAGCATACGCTTAGTCACATTTATGTTGGCAATGTCATTACTCATTATCAGCATATCATCCACATATAAGCAAATAATAATTTATGATTTGGAACATTATTAGTGTACACATTTATCACATTCATTTATCTTAAAACCATTTGACAACATTGATTGGTCAAACTTTGCATGCCATTATTTGGGTGCTTGTTTTAGTCCGTAAAGCAACTTAACACGTCTACATACCTTCTTTTCTTTACCTAGAACCACAAACCCCTCAGGTTGTTCTATATAAATTTCTTCCTCTAAATCTCCATTTAAGAAGGCCGTTTTAACGTCTATTTGATGAATTTCAAGACCATATACCGTAGCTAATGCTACTAACATTTGTATAGACGTAATTCTTGTAACTGGAGAGTATGTATTATTGTCAAGACCTTCTCGTTGTCTATTGATGGTAGGCTATAATCTCGTATTTTAGTCGCTTATTGCACTCTAATTTACTAAACTTTAATTGAGTTTGATCTTTAATCGCTAGTATTTTGCACTAATTGCTTTATGCCTTGTAGGAGGATTCCGAGCTATGTAGATGTTATGGAATGAATTCGAGTGATTTGGAGCTTTAAAGTCTGAGTAAAATCCCAAGGGATAAAGTCGGGATCACGTTCAGGGGTTGAGAACCACGTCTGGATATCAAAAAGCAAGAAAATATCTGTACTCTGAGAATTTTCGACAACCGCAGCGCGTGGGGGCGCCGCATCTATGCAAATTTCTACTCTTATCAAATTACAAGCTCTTTGAAGTTTCCCACTGCCGCCCCTCCTGGTGCGTCGCCACATACGGCGCGCCTGTGTATTTTTTACAGAGCCACAGTCCTATTTCACGTAGGAAAAGGGGTTTTCGTATGGTCCCGACCGTACTTTGTATAAATACATGTAAAATATTATTTTTGGGACTTTTGACACATCTAAGACCTAAGGAGGCTAAGGAGGAGGTGGAGAAGTGAAAGCACAAGGAATTTATCATTCAATCCTCACTCAAGACAAGAGTTTGGATCGTTATATATTTTTTATTATATTTGTGAAGAATTGCTCCATATCTATGAGGTAGTTCTCTTTAGGGATTGATGGATTTGGTGTATTGATATTTGCTTGTAGATTTTAACTCTAGTTTTTATGTATTGAATCATTTTGGGTGTCATAATTGTTTCATCTATATTCACATGTTCATGTAATCGAGAGAGGCAAAACTTGTGGAGGTGGAGGACAGCAAGCTAGAGGCCGTCCGAGAGGTGGAGGTCAGAGTGGTAGGGCCCAGCCCCATTTTTATGCATTTCCAGCTAGACATGAGACTAAATCATCTGATGTCGTTATCACAGGTGTTGTTCTAGCTTTTCATAGAGATGCTTCAGTTCTATTTGATCGGGGCTCTACTTATTCCTACGTGTCATCCTATTTTACTTTATATCTAGTTATGCCTCGTAATTCTTTCAGTGATCCTGTATATGTGTCCACGCGTGTGGGAGATTCTATTGTTGTCGTTCGTGTTTATCGCTCGTGCGTGGCTTTTGTCGGGAGCCTTGAGACTAGTGTAGATCTACTACTTCTTAATATGGTGGACTTTGATGTTATTTTGGGTATGGATTAGTTGTCACCTTATCACGCTATATTGGATTGTCATGCCAAGACTATGACCATAGCCATGCCGAGGTTGCCTCATTTAGAGTGGATGGGGACTCCTGGCCATTCTACCAGCAGGTTTATTTCTTATGTGAAGGCTCGACGTATGGTTGAGAAGGGATGTCTAGCATATTTGGCCTACATCTGTGATCTTAGTGCGGAGGTTCCTTCCATGGATTTAGTACCAGTTGTGCGTGAGTTTCTAGAGGTTTTTCCTACAGATTCCTCAAGGACCGACAGAGATATCGAATTCTATATTGACTTGGCTCCGGGCACTCTACCCATTTCTATTCCACCATATCGTATGAACCCACCTGAGTTGAACGAACTGAAGGAGCAGTTGTAGGATTTTCTTGATAAAGGATTCATTTGACCTAGTGTCTTGCCCTGGGGTGCACCAATATTTTTCGCGAAGAAAAATGATGGTACGATGAGGATGTGTGTTGATTATCGGCAGTTTAACAAAGTCACTATCAAGAACAAGTATTTGTTGCTGAGGATTGATGACTTATTTGATTAGCTTTAGGGTGCCAAAGTGTTTTCAAAGATTGATTTGAGATCTAGCTACCATCAGTTGAAGATTAGGACGTCGGATGCCCCTAAGATAGCTTTTTGGGCTCGGTATGGGTATTATGAGTTCCTAGTGATGTCCTTTGCTTTAACAATTAACCTAGAAGCATTTATAGATTTGATGAATCGGATATTTAAGCCCTATTTGGATTCCTTTGTGATCGTCTTCATTGATGATATTTGGATCTACTCCCACAGTCGAGAGGAGCATGAGCAACATCTTCGAATTGTACTTCAGACTCTGAGAGATAGTCAGTTATATGCCAAGTTTTCAAAGTGTGAGTTTTGGTTGGATTCGGTTGCTTTTTATTGGGCATGATGTATCTGTCGAGGGAATTAAAATGGATTCTAAGAAGATTGAGGCAGTTCAGAACTTGCCTAGACCTATTTCAGCTACGGAGATTTGGAGATTCCTAGGTTTGACAGGTTATTATCACTTGTTCGTGGAGGAGTTTTCATCTATTGCATCCCCATTAACTAGATTGAGCCAGAAGGGTGCACTATTCAGGTGTTCCGATGAGTGTGAGTTGAGCTTTCAAAAGCTCAAGACTGTTTTGCCTACAACCTCAGTGTTGGTGTTGCCCACAAGTTCAGGATACTACATTGTGTATTGTGATGCATCGTGTATTGGTCTTGGTGGGATGGCAGGGTGATTGCATATCGTCTCAGCTGTTGAAGGTTCATGAGAAAACTTACCATGTTCATGACTTAGAGTTGGCATCTATTGTTCATGCATTGAAGATTTGGAGGCATTACCTCTACGGTGTGTCGTGCGAGGTATTCACAGATCATCGGAGTCTACATTATTTATTTAAGAAAAAGGATCTGAATTTGAGGCAGCAGAGGTGGCCGATGCCTTTAGTGGAAAGTTTGTGAGTATATGTAGCCTTGCATATATTCCAGTTGGTGAGAGACCACTAGCATCAGATGTTCAGGCCTTGACCAATCAGTTTGTGAGGTTAGATGTTTCGGAGCTTAGTCAGGTTCTTGCTCACGGTCTCAGAGAGTGTCAGTATGACGACCCCCATTTGCTTCTCCTTAAGGACATGGTGAAACACGGTGATGCCAAAAAGGTTTCTATTGGAGATGATATGGTGTTACAGATGCAGGATCATATTTGTGTGCCCAATGTGGATGGGCTTCGTGAGTTGATTCTTGAGGAGGCCCACTGTTCGCGGTATTCCATTCATTCGGGTGTTGCCAAGATGTCTCAGGATTTGAGGAAGCATTATTGGTAGAGAATAATGAAGAAAGATATAGTTTAGTATGTGGCTCGGTGTTTGAATTGCCAGTAGGTAAAGTATGAGCATCAGAGACCTGGTGATTTGCTTCAGAGGCTTGAGATTCCCGAGTGGAAGTGGGAGCATATTACCATGGATTTCGTTGTTAGGCTACCATGGACATTGAAGAAATTTGATGTAGTATGGGTCATTCTGGATAGGTTGACCAAGTCGACGTATTTGATTTTAGTAGAAGCTAATTATTCTTCAGAGTGACTGCTGAGATCTATATCCGCGAGATCATTCATCTTCCCGGTGTGCCGGTGTCCATTATTTCTGATCGAGGCACGCAATTCACAACGTATTTATGGAAGGTCGTATAGTGTGAGTTAGGCACACGAGTTGGGTTGAGTGTAGCATTTCTTACTCAGGCGGACAGGCAATCTGAGCGAACCAATCAGATATTGGAGGATATGCTTCCCGCATGTGTTATGGATTTTGGGGTTCTTAGGATCAGCTTTAGCCGCTTGTGCAGTTTACCTATAATAACAGCTACCAATCGAGTATTCAGATAGCTCCTTATGAGGTCTTATATGAGAGGCGGTGTCTTTCTCCTATTGGTTGGTTTGAGCCGGGAGAGGCTCGGTTGTTGGGTACTTATTTGGTTTAGGATGCCTTGTAAAAGGTCAAGATAATTCAGGATTGGCTTCGTACAGCACAGTCTAGGTAGAAGAGTTATGTCGATCAGAGAGTTCGTTATGTTGAATTCATGGTTAGAAAGAATGCATAACTCCACTAGCTCTCGATAATAACGGCTTGATTGACTAGCCCTTATTTCCGAGTTTCGAGAACTTGATTAGCTCCCTTCAGTATTTCGTGTTTTGCGTGCGCAGTTCGTGTCTTTATTTGTAAAGATTTTATGTGAAAAATTGAAGAAAACATGAATTTTAGCTTTAAAATGACTTGAATTGACTACGATCAACACTTTATGTCAACGACCCCGGATCGGTATTTTGACAATCCCGATGGGTCTGTATCATGACTTTTGACTTGGAGGTATGCCCAAAATTGAATTCGGAAGTCCCTAACTCTATTTGACTCGATTTGTTGAAAACTAGTAATTTGAAGGTTTAAAGATTTCCTAGATTTGACCGTAGGTTGACTTTATTTCTATCAGGTTCAGATTTCGGTTCCGGAACTTGGTGTATATTCATTTTACTATTTAAAACTTGTCAGTAAAATTTGGTGCAAACGAAGTTGATTTGGTAGGATTCGGACGCTCGGTTGTGAATTTGAAAGTTTTTGAGTCACATTTTGATGTCCGATTCATAGTTTGAGGTGTTATTTTCATCTTTTGATATCGCGAACGAGTTCGTGTGATGTTATTACCCTTGTGTGCATGTTTGGTTTGGAGCCTGAGGGACTCGGGTGAGTTTTAGATAGGCTACAAACCGTTGCGAACTTGAAAAGTCACTGATTTTGGTGGTTGTTTTTGTCTGGTGCAATGTGGTTCGTGATCGGGAAGCTACTCTTGCGATCGTGAAGTGGAATTTAGGCTGGGGTAAAAAATTGTTTTTCACAAACGCGAGAAAATGGTCGCGTACGCAAAGTAGTGGGATGCTTACCCATCGCGAACGTGACCGTCCACTCGTGAACGCGTAGGGTTATGGGGTCTGGGAAGGGATCTGTCTGATATTCTATGCAAATGCGACCCTAGGCTCGTGAATGTGAAGGTCGGGGGAGACGTCATTGCGAATGTGATGTCCAATTTGGCCGCAGTGCTTCGCAATCGCGTCAGGTCATTCGCGAACGTGAAGAAGACCTGACGCCTGTGATATAAAACAGTCCAAAATCGGGATTCTTCCCATTTCTCACCATTTTCAAGTTTGAGCTCGGCCTAGAGGCGATTTGGACGAGATTTTTCATCCCCACTTCATAGGTTAGTAAAAATTAGGAATTCAGGTAGAAATTGGGGATTTTGAGAAATTGAGATTTAGACCTCAAATTGAGGCCGGATTTCGAAACTAATCACATAATCGGGCTCGGGGGTGAATGGGTAATTGGGTTTTGGTCCGAATCTAGAGTTTTGACCAAGCGATTCCGGGGTTGACTTTTGTTGACTTTTTCCAAAAATATTAAATAATAAATCTTTTTCATTCGTGGATCGTTTATAAAGCTTATTTTGAATTATTTGCACTATATTTGGTTTGATTTGATTGGTTTGGAGGCTAATTCTAAAGAAAAAGTCACAATTGAGCATTGATTTGATTGTGGAGTGAGGTAAGTCTCGGGGTTAACCTTGACTTGAGGGATTAGGATTTGTTAGTCTATTTGCTGCGTATTTTATATGTGGGGACAACGTATATGTGAGGTGACGAGTATCTATGTGTTGTCAATGGGTTAAAGCATGCGGGTAAAAATTATTTTATTGTATTAAATTATTTTGTTAATCATATTATCCATGCTTAGGTTAGATTATTATTTCTTTAAATTATTCATTTCGTATTTATTATTTATTTCAAAGATGTTGTATATTTTTAAAGTTGAGTTTGATATTGTGGAATTATATTTGAAGTGAAATTATTTCCCGCCTTGATTTCTATTATTCGGATTTGTATTGTTGCTTGGTGAGGAAGAGAGAGAAGCACGAAGGGTGTTGTCGTATTTTATTTGTATTTATTTCCATATATTGAGAGATTTGAGAGTAAAAGCACGAAAGGTGATGCTGTGCCGATGAGTAAAAGGACAAAGGGTGATGTCGTGCCATTATATTCATAATATTACATGGTGAGGGCGAGAGTAAAAGTACGAAGGGTGATACTGTACCATTCTTCTTTTCATTACGTTATCCGATTTCCAACTTTTTAGTGATTTTCCTTAGGTACATTGTTGCTTATTCCGGAAGATTATTTGTGATTTCACACTTACAGTTTTTATGATATTTCCCCTTTCACATGTCCCATCCCAGTTGATAGTTTATCATTCTTCTTGTTATTTTGCTGCTATATATATACTTGTACAGGGGTTTTATATGGGTATCTTATCATAGCCTCGTCACTACCTCGTCGAGGTTAAGCTCGACACTTACGGAGTACATTGAGTCGTTTGTATTCATACAACACTTCTTCACTTCTTGTGCAAATACTAGTATCGGTCCCAGCGATACTTTGGGGTGAGTCATCTCGGATCTCTATTACTATGCAGACTCGATGAAGATTTGCTAGCATTCGTAAACCTTGAAGTCTCCTTCCATTTTCCATCTTTACTGTTTATTTCATTCGAACAACTGTATTATTTCAAACTACGCTTGTAGACTTCTAGTTGGTCATGTACTTGTGACTGCGGGTTTCTGGGAGTAGTTAGTATCACGTTGTTCATATTCACACTGAGTTACATTTGGAGTTTAGTTTTCGTTTATTTTCATCACTTGGAATTAATTGTTAAAAAAATGGTTAAATTCTTATTAACGTCGACTTACCTAGCAAGTGGATGTTAGGCGCCATCATGGTATCGAAGTTGGAAATTTTGAGTTGTGACATTGAGCAAGGATGTCATTTCGGCAGCCATGGTTTCCCGCCATTCCTTGAACTTTTGGGCTTCAGCGAAACATATGGGTTCTACTGTGGGTGGTAAACATTGTAAAAAAGGAAAAAGAATAGTTGAATATGTTTTGGGTTTGGGATTAGGTCCCAATTGCTTGTAATGTGTATGTTGAAGGGTGTGTGGTTGTTGAACTCATTTTTAAACTTGTAGGGCTTTTTGTTGTTGGCTGTTGGAAGGAGGAGGAGGTTGTTGAGTTGTAGAGTTATTTGTAAGGTGAACAACTGGAGTTAAAGTAGGAGAAAAGGAAGAGGGTGTTGACCGAATTCTATTTGGGTTAGGAGAATAATTAGGAGATGAAGAAGTGACAGAGGGATTGCTATCAAAACATGTGGGGGAATGAGTAGGACTTGCATCTAGTTGTGTGAAAACAGATAACTCTGAACACCTGGAAACAACAGAATATATAGGAGGCACAATTAGGTATTGTGGAACGCGTGGAGTTGATAACCAAGGAACCTAATTAGACTTAGATGGGGGGGAGGACCAAGAAGTGATTGAGTAGCAAAGGGAAAAATTAATTCATCAAATTGAACGTTTCTTGCAATATAGATATGGCAAGAGCTCCTATTAAAACACCTATAATCATGATGTTTTGTGCTATATCCGAGGAAAATACAAGGTTGACTTCTATAGGTAACCTTGTGTTTGTTATACGGTCATAAATATAGGAAAAACAAGCAACCAAATGTTTTTTCAGGAAAGGTAATATGGAGTTGAGTGAAAAATCATCTCAAGCGGAGATTTACCATTGTTAATAGAAGTAGGAAGTCTATTAATTAGGTAAGCTTCCGTTTCAAAGGAAATATGCCAAAATTTCGAAGGTGTTGAGCTATGAGCCATAATACTTAAACTTGACTCCACAATACGTCAATGAGTGTGCTCTACCTTTCCTTGTTGTTCATGAGTGTGAGGAGTATCCAATCTATGATTTATTCCTAATTGAGCACAAATGCTGTACAAGGGGCGAAATTTTCCAAGCCCATCAGTTTGAATTGCCATTATATTTGTATCAAATTATTTTTTAACTAGGAGTCTAAACTAAAGAAACACGTTTACAACATCAGACTTTAGAAAAATTGGATAACACCACATAAACCTAGAAAAATCAACAACGAAGATAAACAAAACTTTGTGACCATCAGATGACAAGAATGGGGAAGGACCCCAGACATCAGCAAAAATTAATTACAAAACAAAAATACTTTTATTAACTCGAAGATAAAGTGACAATTTATGTGATTTGTCGAGTTGGCAAGCACTGCATAAGTTATTCATAGTAGAACCAAAAACTAAAAGGTTGTGCTGATGAAGTACTTGATGAAGTTCCTGTCGGTGTGGTTGGCCAAGACGGAGATGCTAGCATGAGGAAGAAAGCTTGACTGCAAGATGAGCGGAAGGTGAAGTTGAGGAGCAGAGTTTGATTTGCAAGGTGTAAAGACCATTGCTACTCATTTCGGAGAGAAGTGGTGTCTTGGTTGCTCGATCCTTGACAAGAAAGTGATAAGGGTGAAACTTAAAGAAAATATTATTTTCAAGTGAAAACTTTTGATTAGACAGAAGATTTTTAGTAATTGATGGAACATGAAGAATATCTTTGAGTGTGAACTTTTGATGAGAAGAGTTAGAAAAAGAGGATATACCAATATTATAAATGGCTAAACCTTGGCCATTTCCCACTTAGAATTGATCATGACTTGTATACTTCTCATATTGGTTGAAGCTTGATAAATCTAGAGTAACATGATGAGTAGCACCACTATCTGCGAATCAATTTTGTGTCATAGGAATGGGAGCTCGATGAGAGAGATGTGCAGATGGATTAATGGAGTGGTTGAAACATTAAAAATAGGATGGAGCAAGATGGTTAGAACCCTTGCAAATTTGACATCAAGATCGTGTATCACTCTTCACATTATATCCATTACTGAAAGATGGTTTGGAATAGCTGGTGGAATAGTTGTTTATGCCACCACGACCCCTGCTCCAACGATTATTTCTATAACAAGTCCTGAAATAATTACTGCCCCGATCAAAAGTGGATGATTTGTGACTTATGCTTGCAACCGGAGTGACACTAGAATCGAGTGAGGGAGGCAAAATAGAGAGGGGGGATATTGAATTTCTATGTATAAACCCATGGTTGAGAAGAAGGCTATGGAGTCCAGAGTAGGTGAGAGCATGATTGAGAGTGTTAGAATTAGGAGATGGCAAGGAGTTGTTTGAAGTAAAGAGTCTGGGATGATCAGGTAAGAAGAAGAAGTTACCATTGTGTTGTGAAGACAGACATGAGATATGGTGCTGGAGAAAGAAGAAAATAAAAGAAGGAACCTGGCTTAGTCCGATACCATGTTAAATGTAATACGGAGTAGAATTCTATAGTCAGAAGCCCATACTCATATTCTTCATTTCATGTAGTTTATATAGTACAATGTACAGGAGACAACCAAAGATTCCTAATAGATGAAAGTTGTTACAAGAGATAAGCCAAACGAGTCTTAAGCGGCTAAACTACAATTCTAAGTCATTATCATTAATATTTGAATATACATGATAAGATTAAGAAGGTCTAACATCGTTCACTATTTCTGAGACACTGTCATATCTTATTTACTAGTATAAACTAGTATGTTACCTAGTCATGTTATTACCAGCTACTTGCATCTTTCTATGGAAAGCGAGTCATAATCAATTTTAAGGTGTTCTTTACCTTCTTGAAAAATCTTTAGAACAATTGTATTGAGTATTTACATGAGTTTTGTTAGTATTATATATTCGAAAATATATTCAAAAGGTAAAAATAATGTAAAAGCAGAAATGTAGAAGAACAAAATTAATCCGAGCCCACTGAATTCACAGTGTTTCCTAAAGGAACTTAATCCCCTCCTAGTACCCGAGGTTTAGGATTATTTCTTCCTAGGGTAGAACGGATTACCCTCACTAGTGTAGTGGCACTTCAAACCCCAGTGATCAACGAACTCAAAGATCAGTAGCAAATCACACTTACTGCTTTCTTTCTGTTTAAAACAATACAGAATGAAGAAGGAAAAATAAAAAAAATTGTAAGGAAAATCTGGCTGAGAGTTCATGTATTTATAGTCAATACTTTAGGTAATACCGAAGAGTTGCAACTCTTCATGTACGGATGCAACTCAAAATGGCTATTTTATTAAATGGTCATTTATGCAAACCGCCAAATTCAAATTATAGCAGGAAAATTATAAAAGAGGAAATTTTAATTACCTACAGAAATGGTCTAATGTGGATTAATTAATATTGCGTTAATATTAACAAATAAATTTGGTCTAAAAAATTAATCAATCAATCAGATCATTTGACCAAGTCTAAATCCAAATTCGAATCCGAAGCCGAAGCCGAAGCTGAGCTGAGCGAGCGACGACGATAGCATGAGGTTTATCTTCTTCACAACTCGTTCAGAGCTAGAAGAAGTAAAATTATATATATACCCATCAAAACTCTTTTCATCCTCCAATATGGGACAATGTCCCTTTGTCAAAGAGGGACACTCAAAAATTTTATTTTTTCCTCCATTTCCCGTTCACTCTATTTTTAAGCACTAACAAGCTTAAAACCCAACAATTCCCATATGAATGAGGAATGGCTATATCACGGAAATATGCATGAAAAGCTGTGTGATTTACAAGCAAATATTAATCGCATCTAGATAAGTAGGTTTCCCTTTGAACTTTCCGTAGTGAACTTATGTCGGATATACTCGATCAAGCGTTAGATTTGATATCTTAGAACCGTCAAACTTTGGTGTATACCTACAACCATAAGTCACGCAATCAACCCTTAACCTTATTTGGTTCTCATTGTTGTGTTCGTTTCAGCCATGAATACCGCATGGTTTCATAAGTGCGTAGAGAACTGGCCTTGCAAAATTCTCCTTGACGCGGCTAACACTTCACACTTACATAGGTGATTCCTAAATGTATCATCCCGTAGATACACTCTTTGATATACCCCGTATCAAATTTAGAAATCATTAAAAAGCCTTCATGCTTTATCCTTGGTACTGAACATTGTCTCTTCACGAGAATGGACCAAAACCTTTAGTTGACAATGTTGAACCGTTATTAATCACTCTGTTTGATCTCCTTGAACCTAGATCTTGGGATCTCCGGTCTTTTAGGTAGAATTACCGCCATAATGACTTGTCCTCGGACATAATCACATTCCTCTCGATGATCTTTCAACTACCTCTCTAGTTAGGCCTTTTGTAAGCGGATCCGACATATTATCGCATGAATTTACGTAATCAATTGTGATAATCCCCCTAGAGACTAGCTGCCTAACAGTTTTATGTCTTCGTCATATATGATGAGATTTACTGTTATACATAACGCTCCCAGCCCTTATAATTACCGCTTGACTATCACAATGTATGCATATTGGTGCTAACGGTTTGGGCCAAAATGGAATATCTTCTACAAAATTTCGGAGCCATTCAGCTTCTTCACCGGTTTTATCTAAGGCTATGAACTCAGTCTTCATTGTAGAGTGGGCAATACATGTTTGTTTGGACGACTTCCAAGATACTGCTCCTCTACCAATAGTGAATACATATCCACTTGTGGATTTAGAATCAGTTGAACCAGTGATCCAATTTGCATCACAGTATCCCTCAATCACCGCATGATATATACTGTAATGCAAAGCAAAGTCTTGGGTATGTTTTAAGTATCCCAAAACTCCTTTCACTGCCATCCAATGTGATTGACCTGGATTACTCGTGTATCGACTCAATTTACTTATAGCACAAGCTATATTCGGTCGAGTACAATTCATGATATACATTAAACATCCCAACACACGAGCATAATCCAATTGAGATATGCTTTGGCCTTTGTTCTTTGCTAGTGCAAGATTCACGTCAATTGGAGTCTTTGTAATTTTAAAATCTAAGTGCTTCAATTTTTCAAGTACTGTTTAATTTAATGAGATTGCGACAATGCCATACCTTGAGGAGTCTTATGGATCTTAGTACCCAGAATTAAATCGGCAACTCCCAAGTCTTTCATATCGAACTTGCTAGTTAGCATACGCTTAGTCGCATTTATGTTGGCAATGTTATTACTCATTATCAGCATATCATCCACATATAAGCAAATAATAATTTATGATTTGGAACATTATTAGTGTACACACATTTATCACATTCATTTATCTTAAAACCATTTGACAACATTGATTGGTCAAACTTTGCATGCCATTATTTGGGAGCTTGTTTTAGTCCGTAGAGCAACTTAACACGTCTACATACCTTCTTTTCTTTACCTGAAACCACAAACCCCTTAGGTTGTTCTATATAAATTTCTTCCTCTAAATCTCCATTTAAGAAGGCCGTTTTAACGTTTATTTGATGAATTTCAAGACCATATACCATAGCTAATGCTACTAACATTTGTATAGACGTAATTCTTGTAACTGGAGAGTATGTATCAAAATAGTCAAGACCTTCTCGTTGTCTATTGATGGTAGGTTATAATCTCGTGTTTTAGTCTCTTATTGCACTCTAATTTACTAAACTTTAATTGAGTTTGATCTTTAATCTCTAGTGTTTTGCACTAATTGCTTTATGCATTGTAGGAGGATTCCGAGTTACGTAGATGTTATGGAATGAATTCGAGTGATTTGGAGCTTTAAAGTCTGAGTAAAATCCCAAGGGATAAAGCCGGGATAGCATTCAGGTGTCGAGAACCACGTCTGGATATCAAAAAGCATGAAAAAATATGTACTCTGAGAATTTTCGACACCCGTAGTGCGTGGGGGCGCCGCATCTGTGCAAATTTCTGCTCCTATCAAATTACAAGCCCTCTAAAGTTTCCCACTGCCGCCCCTCCTGGTGCGTCACCCCATGCGGCGTGCCTGTGCATTTTTTATAGAGCCACGGTCCTATTTCACGTAGGTAAAGGTGTTTTCGTCTAGGCCCGACCGTACTTGGTATAAATACATGTAAAATGTTATTTTGGGACTTTTGACACATCTAAGACCTAAGGAGGCTAAGGAGGAGGTGGAGAAGCGAAAGCACAAGGAATTCATCATTCAATCCTCACTCAAGACAAGAGTTTGGATCGTTGTATGTTTTTCTTTATATTTGTGATGAATTACTCCATATCTATGGAGTAGTTCTCTTTAGGGATTGATGGATTTGGTGTATTGATATTTGTTTGTGGATATTAACTCTAGTTTTTATGTATTGAATCGTTTTGGGTGTTCTAATTGTTTCATCTATATTCACATGTTCATGTAATCGAGAGAGACATAACTTGTGATGTTGTTGCATTATCCTGTTGGTTGAGTTCATTAATTCTCCTTAGTAATTGAAATAGGCTAGTTGAATTGTTGATTAAGCCTAGTTGGGAGGATAATCGAAAGAGGTTCTCCTAAAAACCAATCCACTACGAATTCTTGCCTTATATTTGTCAATAGTACTATCATCTTTCATTTTCCTCTTAAAAATCCATTTGGAACCCAACGGTTTATTTCTAGGATGAAGATCAACCAACTCTCATGTTAGTTTGTTCAATATGGATTCTATTTTACTATTGAATATCTCTTTCCAAAATAATGATTCCAAAGAACACATAGCTTCTTTAAATGTTCGAGGCTCATTTTCCAATTAGAAAGTCACAAAATTTGGTCCAAATGATGTATACGTTCTTTGACGTTTACAACGTCTTGGATCCTTCTGATTAGACGTACTTGCTTTTGTTTCTTTCCGAGGTTGTTTAGATTCTTTACGACTCACATTTCGTTTTATAAAGATAAACATTTTCGAAGAATTTAGCATTATCTTATTTTATAACCGTATTATTATGAATGTCGAAATTTTTTGATTTATGAACCAGAAATCGATATATTTTACTATTGGTTGCATATTCTATAAAAACACAATCAACAGTTTTCGGTCCTATTTTTACCCTTTTGGGTTTAGGAACTTGTACTTTTGCCCCCCCCCCCCCCAACACACACACACACATTTTAAATAATTCAAGTTGGGCTTTCTTCCTTTCCATTTTTCATATGGAATAAATTGTATTTTTCTATGGGGTACTCGATTTAGTATCTGGTTAGCCGTAAGAATGGCTTCTCCGCACAAGTTCTGTGACAAACCAAAACTTATCATCAAAGCATTCGTCATCTCCTTTAATAATCGATTCTTTCTTTCCACAATCTTATTGGATTGGGGCGTATAAGGGGTCGTTATTTGATGAATAATTCCATGTTCTAAACATATTTCTTCAAAAGGAGATTTGTATTCACCACCCCTATCACTTCTTATCATTTTGATTTTCTTGTTAAGTTGCGTTTCAACTTCATTTTTGTATTGCTTGAACGCATCTATTGCTTCATCTTTACTACTAAGTAAGTATACATAGCAATAGCGAGTACAATCGTCAATAAAAGTTATGAAATACTTCTTTCCACCGTGAGATGGTATTGACTTCATGTCACAAATATCTATGTGAATTAAGTCTAAAGGATTTGAATTCCTTTCAACATACTTATAAGGATGTTTAACATACTTGGATTCCACACATATTTGACCTTTTGATTGGTCGCATTCAAACTTAGGCAATACTTTCAAGTTAATCATTTTTCGCAAGGTTTTATAATCAACATGTCCCAAACATATATGCCATAAATCATTTGACTCAAGTAAGTAAGAAGAAGTTGAAATTTTATTATTGTCAACAATGCTTACATTCAGTTTGAAAAGACCCCAGTAAGGTAACCTTTTCCTAAGTACATCTCATTCTTACTTATTACAACTTTGTCCGAAACAAAAAATACACTTAAACCCGTTCTTGATGAGTAGTGAAATAGAAACTAAGTTCTTCCTTATTTCAAGAACATGATAAATGTTGTTCAGAGTCACAACCTTGTCCGAGGTCATCTTCAAGAATATTTTTCAATAACCTTCAATTTTGGCCATTGCAGAAATTTCCCATAAAAATGGTCTCGTCGGGTCCAGCGGGAGCATATGATGCAAATGCTTCTCTAACAGTACAAACATGGCGGGTGGCTTCAGAATCAACCTATCACTCCTTAGCATTTCCCACTAAGTTGCATTCAGACAATATAGCGCACAAGTTATCAATATCATTATTTGTTTCAACCATATTTGCTCGACCCTTTTGCTTTTCTTTCTTTGGAGAACGACATTCTGCATCTTTGTGTCCAACCTTTCCATAGTTGTGGCAGTTTTCCTTGGAATTCTTCTTGTTCAACAATATTTTCTCCCATAATTGTTGAGTTCCCATGTGGCTTCTTTTCTGCAGATTTATTGTCCTCTTTGATCATTATTCGAACGATGAGATCTTCGAGTTTCATCTCCTCGAGCTTGTGTTTTAAGTAGTTCTTAAAGTCCCTCCATAAAAGAGGCAACTTCTCAATCATTGCTGCAACTTGAAATACCTCATTGATAACCAAACATTCAATGAAAAATTTGTAATTAGTAACAAAATAATACTTTCAACAGAAGTATTAATTCGGATTATACCTTCAGCAAGGAGATCATGAATTATAACTTGCAGCTCTTGAACTTTGGTAATGAGAGGCTTGCTGTCTTGAATTTGCAATTGATTCCGGCAGAACCGGAATGTCCTTCTTGATGAACTTCTGTAGATTCAAAGTAGTGAAATCGAAGAACATATTTTGTTTCCAATGTTTGAAATCAATCCTGAAAAATTTTCCTGACTTTACCGCCGGAGCCAGTGGTGGCATAGAACAACTAGAAGTAGCAACATTGCTCGTAGAGCCAACCAAGGGGGTTCGTGTTTCTATCATTTCTGTTAATCACAAAACATAAATAAAATTAATTAATGGTAAAGTATTTAAAATCTTCAAACCGAATAACTTTAACAGATATAGATTAAATACCACGGTGAAGATTTTATTTCTTCAAACAGTATACACAACGAGTAGAAAATCACAAAGATTTTAATCTCGTACTTGAGTACAAAGTCCAAGGACTTTAATCTCAACCAAGGAGTAGAAATTCCGAAGATTTTAGTCTCCAAACTGAGAGTAGAAATCACTATGATTTAGTCTCCCACAAGCAGAATATAAGATGAATACAGAAGAAAAAAAAAGTTCCTTAAGCTTGTTAGTATTCTGTATTCAAAAAATTATTCAAAAAGTATAAACAATTGCTTTCTTTCATTTTAAAACAATACAGAATGAAGAAGGAGAAATCAAAATCTTCGTAAGGAAAATCGGAGAGAGAGTTCATGTATTTATAACCAAAATGTTAGGTAATACCGAAGAGTTGCAACTCTTCATGTAAGGCTGCAACTCAAAATGGCTGGTCTAATTTGGATTAATTAATATTGCATTTATACTAACAAATAAATTTGGTCTAAAAAATTAATCAATCAATCATTTTACTGAAGCCGAAGCTGAGCGAGCGAGCAACGATGACGGTGGGAGACTTTTCTTCTTCTCATCACTTTAAGAGCTAGAAGAAGTGCAATTATATATATACCCATCAAAACTCTTTTCCTCCTCCAATATGGGACAATGTCCCTTTGTCCAAAAGGGAAATTTAAAAATTTTATTTTTCCCTCCATTTACCATTCACTCTATATTTAAGCTCTAAAAAGCTTAAAACCCAACAAGTTTTGCAGTTACAGAAGATGTTTTACCCATAAATTAAGAGAAACTTTATTTTTGCAAGATATGCAATAACAAGGACAAATATTAAATAGAAGTCACGTGTGGAGATAATCTACGCAAATTTGAAGGATGGGAACTATGGTAATTTCTTTCAATAACTAACAAGTATCGTGATGATTTCACATCATTATCTTAATGGCAACATTATACAAAATACCATTAACCTTAAAATAATTACTATAACGATTCGACCAATCATTTTGAGCTTTAGCGTTCTATTCGGTAGTTTGAGACTTTGAGTAGCCTTATATTATGTGTTATGACTTGCGTATATGGTTGGTTTTCATTTTCAAGCAGATCGGGATTGATTTGGAAGAATGATTCTCGTTTTAGAAGCTTTAAATTGGAAGTGTTGACCAAGGTTTGACTTTTGTGTAAACGGACTCGGAATAGGGTTCTAATTATTCCGATAGGTTCGTATGATGCTTTTGGACTTGCACGTATATTCGGATTTGGGTTCGGAGGTTCCTAGAAGAATTCGACACTATTTGTCGAAAGTTGGCAATTTGAAGAACTAAAGAGTTCATAAGTGTGACCAAGGGTTGACTTTGATGTTATTCGACTCCAATTGGTGTTTCGAGACTTTGGATAGGTCTATATAGTTGAATTGAACTTATGTGTAAAGTTTGAAAGTAATCTGAAGTGTTTAAGTGTGATTCGGACACTCTTTTGAAATAACGAAGATTTAACAACTTAAGAGAAATTCTATTCGGTTTGAGCCTCGATTCTTTCTTACGATGTTCTCGTGGGTGTTTTGAGTTTTTGGATAAGTTTGTATGATGAATTTTTACTTGTTGGTACGATTGGATGGGGTCATGAGGGTCTCGGGTATATTTGGAAACATTGGTTGAGAAACTAGCTAAGTTAAAGATTTGAAGTTTGACTATAGTCAATATCGGATCAAGATCACCTCTTTTCGATGTTTTGAGTGCGCTAACAAGTTTGTAGAGTGCTTTATGATTGAAATACATATATTATTTATGTCTAGGAGGTTCTGAATGAGTATTGGGTGCTAAAACGAAGATTTTCTTATTGCTGGTTCTTTTCTGGTGTAAATATTTACGAAACTGCTATTGCATTTTTCAGATTTCTTTTAAAACTTCAAAACATCATATCTCCCTCATCTTAAGGCTAAATTTGGTGATTCAAGAGGCTATCTTGGGTATAATCTCACAAGGATCGTTTTGGGATTATCAAACTTAAGTTTCGGGATCATATAGGAGCTGAATCGACCTGGGACAGTTGCTGTATTTTTTTTTCTTATTTCGAAATTTTGTTACTTTTTCTCACAAGATTTTGGAGCTCAATTTTGGGCGATTTTGGAGGAAATTTTACTACTTGGATTGGGATAAGTATTGTTTTTACTCAGATTTGCTATTATTTCATGATTCCAACCTCGATTTTAGTGTTTGATTAATAATTTGAATTGGAGAAATTGGAATTTTTAGTAAAAACTTTCTAAAACATAAATTGATGGTTTGAAGGCTGATTTCGGGTCGGAATTGAATGATTTTGGTATGATTGAACTCGTATCAGAATAGGCGTTCAGAATTTGTAATTTTTGTCGGGTTCCGAGATGCAGGCCCAGGGTTGACCTTTTGGTTTTCATTAAAGATCTAATCTTTATTATCCGAAATTATTTCCCATGGGTTTTATTTATGATATTAAATTATTTTGGCTAGATTCGAGCCGTTCGGAGATTGTTTTACACGGGAAGTACCCCTTAGGATTAGGTTTGATTGTACTAGTTGAATTACGTGGAAGACGTGTACATGAGGTGACGAGTGTGTATACAGAGTTATATGTGACAATTGACCGATTTAGACTCTTAGGTTACTTATAAGCATTTAATTGAAGTTGTTATTAGTTGTTCTATCTTTCGTTGTCAAGTTTATTCTTACATGCTTTACTTGAAGTTATTATTACATGTTCTAGTATCCATTGTCGAGGTTGCTCTTATATGCATTTATTTGTAGTTATTGTTACATGCTATTATTTCCATTGTTGAGTTATTCTCATGCGTTTAGTCGTAGTTGCTATTTTGTGCTACCTCTCTTATTGTTGAGCTTATGTTATGCATTTGAATTTGAAGTTACTATTTCATGGAAATACCTTCATTATTGAGTTATGAAAGTTGTAGTTGTTGAGAGCTATTGACACGTTTGTGGTTGAAATTGTTGGTTATTGGAATACCTTTTCTTATTGAGTTATTCCTCATTCATTTTGTAATTATTGAGACTCTTGTACATGTTGTGGTTGAGCCGTGGGCTATGTGTTTTGGTAATATTGGTGTTGTTGACTTTTTGGCAAGTTGTTGCATATGGGTACTTGTGGTGCGAGTTATGACTGTGTTGTGATATTGATATGCATGCGGTAGTATAAGACTAGGGGTTGATACGCATGCGGTGAGATAAGGTGGTCTTGATACGCGTGTTTCTAGTAGGGGAACTACTTCAAGCCACGCGGCGAGATAAGGTTGGCTAAAATGCGTGTAGCTATTTCGAAAAAAATAATTTTTAAAACTAAATGTAAGGCTCACACAGTGATATAAGAAAAGATTGTGATTATGACTTGTGAAATGTGATTTCGAGTAGGTACCTCAGTTGAGATTCTTGTTGTACATTCTATGTTGGGACAGCTTGTTAATTTTAACGGTTATTGTTCTTCCTTCAATCATGCATCTGCATTTTGATTGTGTTTGGTTATTCGTTGTTATCTTTGTGTTGGAACGATTGTGGCTTCTTGTATGAGTCATGCATTCTACATGATTTATTGTATTGCTTTAACATGCCAATTTGTGCCTCCGTTATAACTTGATAAATTGATTGTCAATATAAATTTAATTACGTGGAGTCATTATATCATATGTGTCTCTTAAAATAGATCTCGCTATCTCACTCGGTGCCTTATTATTTTAAATGATTATCGCCTTTTACTATAATTCAGTTCTCAAAGTTTACTCAACACCATGTTGATTTGTCACCTTACTTAAAATTGTTACCATATTTCTCTTTTAATAAATTTTATATTTAATTCGTTAATTTAATTGATGTTTTGCTTTGTTTAAATATGACATTTTACTCAAATTTATTGATTTCTAAACTAAACCCATATGATACTCTATTTTGTATAAATTGTATTATATTTTACTTTAATTGATTTCTAAAACGAACTCATTATTTTATTTGACGCCTTACTTTATTCAAGATTGTTATTATACTTAATGGTGTTTAAATTTAACTCTCGATCATTTTAATTTTGTATTTGTTAAGGTTGTAATATACATGATAGTACGTGGGCCTTGTCGTGTAAAGGTAATTGTTGTTGTGGGCACGAGATACCATACGTGTAAGATTTGAAAATTGTGGTCCATGATTTTTAATTTACGAGGTGTGGTACCTCGGGGTAATTCTTGTTTTAGGCCCATACGTTGGGAACGATTTGATTATTTGAGTTGTCATTGGTTCCTCCTTATTTGAGTTCATTCATATCCCATTGGTGTTCTGATTATGTTGCTTCTCTATTACCCGTTTACTACTTGCAACCATTTATATTTCTATTATTTTGTTGTTGGTTGTAAATCAATAATTTTTCCATTGTTAGCCTTACATTAATGTTCTTTCCATTGTTAGCTTCATGCATATCTTGTACATGTTTCTATGTCTAGTAGGTGTCTTGACCTGCCTCGTCACTACTCTATCGAGGTTAGGCTTGATTCTTAATGGGTCCGTTGTGGTGTACTCATGTTATGCTTTTGCATATTTTATGCAGATCTAGATATTTTTGATCGTGATGTTGAGGGTTACGTCTGCACGGCGGAGACTTCAAGGTATACCTTCTTGAAGTACGTGGGCGTTGTCGTGTGAAGGTAATTATTGTTATGGGAACGAGGTGCCATACGTGTAAGATTTAAAAATTATGGTCCATGATTGTGATTTATGAGGTGTGGTGCCTCGGGGTAATTCTTGTTTTAGGCCCATGCGTTGGGAACGATTTGATTATTTGAGTTGTCATTGGTTCCTCCTTATTTGAGTTCATTCATATCTCATTGGTGTTCTGATTATGTTGCTTCTCTATTACCTGTTTACTACTTGCAGCCATTTACATTTCTATTATTTTGTTGTTGGTTGTAAATCAATAATCTTTCTGTTGTTTGCGTTACATTGATGTTCTTTCCATTGTTAGCTTCATGCATATTTTGTATAGGTTTCTATGTCTAGTAGGTGTCTTGACCTGCCTCGTCACTACTCTACCGAGGTTAGGCTTGATTCTTAATGGGTCCGTTGTGGTGTACTTATGCTATGCTTTTGCATATTTATTTCAGATCTAGATATTTTTTATCGTGATGTTGAGGGTTGCGTCTACGTGGCGGAGACTTCAAGGTATACTTGCTTGACGTTCGTAGGCCTTGGAGTCACTATCTTACTTCCTTATGCTACTGTTAAATTGTAAATTAAAACAGTGTAGTATTTATAAATTCTAGTGCATTTTAATAGAGTTTATGACTCCGTACTATTGATTTTGAAAAATGTATAACTATTGGTCGTTGCAGTTATATATGTCATTTACTGGTTTATGATTTAATGATTAAATAGTTCGATTCTGTTATTAACTCAGCATGTGTTAGGTTTACCTAATCTTAGAGACTTAGTGTCATCACGACATCCTAAGTTGGGAATTTGAGGTCGTGACAATTACCTTTTTTTATTCATTTGAAAAATAGTTACAAACTTACCCAACTAAAAGTAATTATCCGACTTACCCACCCATCCTAAATAAATTATCTTTATTTACTCTTTTGGATTAACTTAGCTTGATTTGGTTTGGATTGGATTGACTTGGCTTTGCTTGAATTAGCTTGACTTATCTCGGCTTATCTTGAGTGGGTATAAAAAGTAAATGAAAAAAATAGGCAAATGCAGGTAAATATTTATGTTAGGTGGGTATTTGCTAAAGATTTTCTATCTTACCCTTGGGACTAGTCTAATTAGAGTTGTGCATTAGGAATTTCATAGGCTTGGTTGGCAGCCAATCAAGCCCATGAAATGCCTAAAGGACAACTCTAATTAGCAGTCACGTGCGGAGATAACTCACGCAAATCTGACGGTTGGAAACTACGGCAATTTCTTCCAATAACTAACAAGTATCGTGATGATTTCATATCCTTATCTTAATGGAAAAATTATACAAAATACCATTAAACTTAAAATAATTACCCATTAAACTAACAAGTACCCTTTTAAAAGAGAGAAAATCATATATAGCCACCCGCTGAACACTTGTAACAGTCGGTAGCCATAAAATTATATCATACATATTATAGCCAAAAACTAATCATAACGGCTAGCAATTGAAATCATAAAATACAGCACTTCAAACAGAAAGCAGCGGGCCATATTGTTGAGCTAACGCCTGAAAAGAAACCCACCAGCGATGTTATTCCCACCGAACATCCTGGGCATAATTTGACACCTTATGTATTTTTAATTTCTCCGTCCTTTAGTTTCTATTTTCTATGGTCTCACAAGCATTTCTGGTTCTCCATGTGTTAGGTTTTTTTCTAATAGGTCGATAAAAAAAACTCGAAGAAGAATTGGTGAAATTGTATTTGGCAACTACCAAATTAAAGCACCGTCTATTTGATCAAAAATAACTGCAGCAAAAATAAAATTATTTAATTTCATGGAAAGATATGAATATATGTTATTAGAAAATAATTATAACAGGTCGACAAAATAGATTATTGCAATTGACTAAGTATTAGAAAAGTACTTAGTCAGTGTATACTAACTAAGTATACTATATAATAAGTATTAAGTATACATAAATGATACACTCTTTATACAATAATTTTACATGATACACTTTTTGAATTGTAGAAGTTTTATGATTGTTCTTTCTTAGATAATTATGCATAACGTTGCAATATATACAAAATAGACTGTCACTATAAAATTTATATACAATTGACTGTCACTATACAAAATATATACAAAATAGACTTTCATTATACAAAACATATACCTCACTCTACAAAATATATACAAATTATATACAAAATAGACTGTCACTATACAAAAATTATATAAAATAGAGTGCCACTATACAATTTATGTACAATAGACTGTCACTATCCAAAAAATATACAAAGCAGACCGTCACTATACAAAACATATACAAAATAGATATTTTGGACCATTAAATATAATATGTTTGGGCCGGAGGGACATTTTGTGTTAATGGGAAAAAAGATGGGCTATTAAAATTTTGAGGGGCTAGAGAGGATTATTTTCTCCTTTTTAAACTTAAAGATAAAGCCCATGTGGCCCGTTATCTTTCACTGCACAGAGCGGATTGTTTTTGTTGCGCTGTGGAACCAGCCGAATGCCTTCTACTCTAAGAATGAATTAGAGAATGGAATTAGAAAATTTAACTTAAATTGCTGCCATCTAAAAAAATAGCTAGCACATGTATATGTATGTATATATTGGTTAGTGGCTATAAATATTTTGGCTGAGTGGCCAAATGTATTAAAACCCCTAATAATTATGAAGCCACATGCTTTTGCTTGGGCCATATAACCCAACTTTGAGTTTGGAAACTGGCAAGCCATATGCAACGCCTACTTGTTGGATTGGCCCTCGATTCATCCATGTGATGGTGTTTGCTATCTTGAGAAGACAGCAACTTCAGGTTTTATGTTGCCACCGAATCAAATTTCGGCCATCTCAACACTTCTTAAACATGAAATACTCAAAACGCAATCTGACGCCTTTTATGGAGAAGAATGGGAAATATGAGATGAACAATTCTCCCAACTAAATTAAAATGCGCAAGAAGATAGCTAGAATCTTTTTTTTTTAGAGATGGAATTGTCTCACTGGATGCTTTCTCTAACCCATGAGCAGTATTTAATTTTGAGTGGATGTCCTTACCTTCAGAAAGTCCCTTCTGAATTCGGTAACATCTAGTGATTCAAAAAAAATTTCTCTCGGGTTTTCAAAGCGAACTGAAAACTGTACTAAACCGAGAAGTCAAATTAAATCGATTAAAAAATTCGATTAAGTTTGATTTGATTTGACTTGGTATTGAGTAAAAAAAATTTGAACCAAACCGATATATTAATATATAAATTATATATATACTTTTAAGACCTTATGTAGAATTTTCTTTAAAAAATGTCAAGAAATATTTGAGATTTTCTTATGGGATGTAATATTTAATAGAAATATGAAGTGCTCCACTTTTATTTACTTTAAATAGTGGGTTGTGTCATCACTTTTTTGTCAAGTTTTATTGAAATGTGTCAATCTCTTTCTTCTTCTATATTCATATGTCAATATCTATTAAATTCTTATATCTTTTTCGAATTTGAAATGGTATTTCAATAATTTAAAATTGAATAGAATACATTAATATTTAAGTATCATATTGATTATTATATTTAATTATTAAATTCAATTAACCCTTAAAGTGTAATCAACAAAAATTTATTGTTAGATGACTAAGAAAGTAACTATCATGTGTACTAAGAAAATTCTCCCATGAGAATATTTTTATTGATCATATGTTTGTCAACTTTTTTCAATTTTTACTAAACATAAAATGTATTTACTTATCAAGATTTTAACAATGTAAGATTGAAATAATATTTATGTAACAAAGAACCCGAAAAATCCGACAAAACCGAACCAATCCAAACCAATAGAGTTGATTTGATTTGGTTTTAATAAAAATCGAATCAACCCGGTCCATGTATATCCCTATTTTTCACCATGTAAACTTAGTCCAAATCCTTTAAACTGATTCTCCAGATGAAATTAAATCTCTATGTGAATTTTTTATATGTTACATTACACTTAGTATTTATCACGCCTCAAGCCTTCTTCCTTCTTTCTTCATCTATTTTCTAACAATTCAAAAGAGTGAAACCCAAAAAGAACAAGAATGTTTGAAAGTATTAGTGGTGGCAAAATGGTTAAAAAAATAATAATTATTCACTCATATTATCCATTAAAAAATGGGTTGGATAATAAACTTTTTAAAAACGGGTCAAATATGAATAAGAACCATATTATCCACTTAGAAAATGGATAACCAATGAATAACTAATGAATTTAACTTTTACATTTGTATTCTCTACTATTTGAAGAATCGTCAAAATAGCTAGGGCAAAACAATTATATATTGTATCCTCTGCTATTTGTATTCTTTGCTAGTAGGACAAAACAATTATATATTGTATCCTTATATAAACCCCTTGCTATATTTTGTATGATTATCAAGGAATTTACGAAATTATACTGTCAATCACCTATATTTTATTCTCTGCTATTTGAAGAATCGTGTTCTCTCTTCTTGGAAGAAAGCTGCTATTATCAATAAGATTTCTTTTTCCTTATTCTCTCAATATTTTATTCCCATTATTTATTATTCGTCTATATTAGAAAAAGTAAAATAAAATTGGTTATTAGAAACCCGAATTATTCTATTTTTCTTTGACCACAAAAAATATTTTTTGGTTAAACAAATTGATTCTGTTACCGGGAATCTGGTAATCTTTTCACTTTCTATTTACATATTTTGTCTTTAGCAACAAATTATGTTTGGCACTAATAAAATTATTCAGGTTGAGGATGGACAACAAGAGAGGACTCCTCCACATGACACACCCATACATACTCCACAGCGTTCACGAGAAAATTTACATGTTAGATCTACTAATCATAACACTGGACAACAACATGAGGAACAGTCAAATGCACAAGATAACTTGAAGAATTTTATCACGCAGCAGATTAGTGAAGCTTTGCATGCTTTTGCAAGTGATTTACCGAGTGTTGTCCAGGCGGCTCCACTACCAGTTAACACAACAATGAAAACCCTCATTCAGGACTCGAAAAATCGAGAAGTGGAGAAATACCAAATAATTCTAGAGCCGAAGAGTCAGGTACACCAAATAATTCTAATTCATAAAATTTAGTTATGACCTTGTAGAAACAGCTCACAGAACAAAAAGAGCGGATAGAACAAATACCGGAAGTACAGCCCGTGATTAAAGGAGTGGATATTGATAAATATTCACAGTAACAATGGAAGCCAAGTGCAACACTGTTACCAATACCGAAAAAGCTCAAGATGCCCGATATTCCCAAGTATGATACTGATCCACGAGATCACGTCACTGCATTTACTATAGGAGGCAAGGGCAACAATTAACCAAGAAGGAAATCGAATCAGTATTGTTGAAAAAATTTGGTAAATCCCTTATGCAAGGGGCACTAACGTGGTATTCTCTCTTACATAAAAATTCAATTGTGTGATGACCCGATAGGTCATTTATAGTTTTAACCCTTAATTCTGTATTTTAAAACTCCGAATAGCTCTGTTTAGCCTTCCTCGATTTGCATGCACAGTCCGTATCTTTTTTCGAAAAGTTTTTATGTGAAACATTGATAAAAATATAAAATCGTGCTTTAAAACTCATTTGAGTTGACTTCGATCGACTGTAACGACCCGGCCGGTCGTTTCGAGAGTTATAACCTTATTTTCTCCATTTTTACTTCTTTTTGTATTATTCAGCTATATTATGTTATATCGGGTTAGTTGGTTCGAGACCGGAGTGGTTTCAGAGTGAATTAAGACACTTAGTCTCTTAAGTAGAAACTTAAGTTGGAAAAGTCGACCGGATATTGATCTATGTGTAAACGATCTCGGATTTGAATTTTGATGGTTCCGTTAGCTCCGTTAGGTAATTTTAGATTTAGAAGTGTGTCTGAAATGTGATTTGGAGGTTCGTGGTAGAATTAGGCTTGAATTGGCAAAATTGAAAATTTGGCGATTTCGGTCGGTAGTGAAAAATTTGATATCGGGGTCGGAATGAAATTCCGGAAGTTGGAGTAGGTTTGTAGTGTCATTTGTGATGTATGTGCAAAATTTGAGGTCATTCGGACGTGGTTTGGTTGGTTTCGGCATCGGTTGCCGAATTTGGAAATTTAGAAGTTCTTAGGCTTGAATCCGAGGGTAATTTGGTGTTTGGATGTTGTTTTGAGTGATTCGAAGGTTCGAGTAAGTTTCTATGTTTATATATGACTTGTTGGTATTTTTGGTTGAGGTCCCGAGGGCCGAGGGGTGATTCCGGGTGGTTAACGGATTTGTCGAAGTTGGACTTTGCAGCTGGAGTTGCTGCTTCTGCTATTTCCGCACCTGCGGAAGAAAGGGTCACAGGTGCGAGGCCGCTGGTGCGTGTGGGGAGTGCGCAGGTGCGGGCGACGCTAGGCCAAGGTTGGGAACACAGGTGCGAAGAATTGGCCGCATCTGCGAGCCCGCAGGTGCGAGGCCTTGAGCGCAGATGCGGAGATAAGGAGTTTGGGTTGGTTTCGCAAATGTGCACCTAGGACCGCAGATGCGAGTCCGCAGGTGCGAGGAAGGTGTCTGCAGGTGCGGAAGTTGGGTGATTAAGTGAGTTGCACAGGTGTGGCTTCTTGGACCGCAGGTGCGAGAAAATGGCCGCAGGTGCGATAAACCTGGGCAGAAACCATAAATAGAACCCTTCGCAAATTTGGTCCACCATTTCTATTCGGTTTTTGGAGCTTTTGGGAGAGATTTGAAGAGGGAATCAAGGGGATTTCGTTGAGGTAAGTTACTTAAGCCCTAATACTTGTATATATGGTGATTTTTCGTTGTTTAATCATGGTAATTAGTGAAAATGAGGGGTTAGGGCTTGGAATATTTGGAGAGTAATTTAAGGATTTGAAGGACTAAACGATGTCAGATTTTGATGAATTTGGTATGGTTAGACTCGTGAGTGAATGAGCTTTCTAGTTTTATAAATTTTATTGGATTTCGAGATGTGGGCTCGGGGGCCGGGTTTGAGCCAATTTCGGATTTTGGTTTAATTTTGTAGTTTTTCTTGTAGAATTCATTCCATTAGCGCATATTGATGGTATTGTACTGATTGTGAATAGGTTCGGAGCATTTAGAGGCCGAGTCCAGAGGCAAGAGCATTGCGGGTTAGAGATTTGACCGGCTTGAGCTAAGTAACGATTGTAAATCTAGTCCTGAGGGTATGAAACCCCGGATTTTGTATCATTCTACTATTTTGAAGTGACGCACATGCTAGGTGACGGGCGTGTGGGCGTGCACTGTTGGGGATTGTGACTTGGTCCATCTTGTAGAAACTGTAAAGTTGCATACTTTTTTGAAACTATATGATGCTTATATGTTTTAGAAAGAGTTTTCTATAAATTGGGTTGAATGTCATGTTTGGGCCTTGCGCCGGTACTGTTTGGACCCTTAGGGGCTTTTTCTTACTATCCTCTCATTGTTTTTGATTGAAAATCTATACTCAGTCATGTTTATACTTGTTTACTGCATAACTCAGTTTTATGACTCTATTTTGATGCATATAAATATTTTGGGTCGAATGCCCTATTTTACTGAAATGCCCGAGTGGCTTGAGAGGTTTATGACTGAGTGAGGCCGAGGGCCTGATTTGTGAGGATGAGAGTGGATCGGGGCTGCCCGCCTGCAGCATACTTTATTATTATAGCACGTGAGTTGTCCGTGCAGCACGTGAGTTGTCCGTGCAGCACGTGAGTTGTCCATGCAGATTATAGCGCTTGGGCTGAAGGAGCCCCTCCGGAGTCTGTACACACCCCCAGTGAGCGCAGGTACCTACTGAGTGTGAGTGCCGAGTGCTAAGTGACTGGGAGGCATGAGTGATTGTGAGGTATGCCCGAGTGGCAAGAGTGATTGTGAGGTATGCCCGAGTGGCACGAGTGACTGTGAGGTTTGCCCGAGGGGTTGTATATGAGTGATGTTTTGCCCGAGGGGTTGTTTATGATTTCATCATTTTTGCTCACCTTTGCATTAAGTCTTTGTTTGAAAAACTGTTGGAAAAATTTCTTTAAATGATTTTTACTGGAACCGGGTTTAAACGAGATGATTTGATTCAAACACTGATTTTTAAAGCATGTTGTACTTTACTGAGATTTCATGATATGAGCGTTATATGCTTTATTTCTTGTCACTACTGCTCAGTCTTTATTTATTGTTGTTATTTACTGAGTTGGCATACTCGCGTTACTCCCTGCACCTTGTGTGCAGATTCAGGTGTAGCTGGACACGGTAGCGGTTATTGAGTGTTCTGGTTACAGATTTTTCTTTGAGATAGCAAGGTAGCTATTTGGCGATTGCAGCCCCTGCTCTTCTCCCTCTTATCCTCCTCTAGTTGTATTTAGCTATTTTGCAGGCTGAGTTAGCCTTGATATTGTTAGACAGATTGTAGTAGATGCTCATGACTAGTGACACCTCGATGTCCGGCTTTTCTTTTCCGCACTTCTATTTTTCTTTGATTTGAACTCCTTAAATGGAGTTTTTATGTTAAATAGTATTGAAATAATCTTTGAAATGAAAAATATCGGTTTGTTTGGAAATGAGTCGGCTTGCCTAGTTCCACGATAGGCGCCATCACGACAGATTAGGTTTTTAGGTCGTGACAGATTGGTATCAGAGCCTAGGTTACATAGGTCTCACGAGTCATGAGCGGGTTTAGTAGAGTCTTGCGGATTGGTACGGAGACATTGGTACTTATCTTCGGGAGGCTGCAGAACCTTTAGGAAACTCCACATTCTTGAATTCTTGTCGTGTAAATCTGTTGATTCTAGTAACTAAATATCTATTGTTTCATTCTCTGACAGATGGTGAGGATTCGTACTACCGGTTAGGAGGGCCAACCACCAATACCACCAGCTAGGGCCGCGAGAGGCCGAGGCTGCAGTAGAGGCTGTGGTAGGGGCAGAGGTGCAGCATGTACTGCAGCTGGGGCAGTACCTGCAGATCCACCGGTTGTCCCAGATCAGGACCAGGTTCCAGTTGTCGATGCACCAGCCCAGGCACCACCTGTGTCTATTGTGATTTCAGGCCTTCAGGAGGCCCTAGCTCAGATTCTGATAGCGTGTACTGGCCTTGATCGGGCGGCCTCTGTTTCGACGGCCGCAGCCACTTCTCAAGCTAGGGAAGGCACTCAGACTCCTGTCGCTCGCACACCCGAGTAGGTTATTTAGGGACTTCAGACACCGAAGGCACCACCAGCCCAGCCAGTTGTAGTTGCTCAAGATTATGTGATTCCTGCTATGCCTGAGGATGATCAGCGTAGGTTGGAGAGGTTTGGGAGACTCCAGTCACCACTTTTCAGTGGCACAGAGAGAGAGGATGCTCAGGACTTTTTGGACAGGTGTCAGAGGATACTCCGTACTGCTGGTATTCTAGAGACTTGTGGGGTCTCATTCACTACCTTTCTGTTTTCTGGGGCTGCACTCAGATGGTGGGATACTTACGAGAGGCGTAGGCCTGTTGGCGCAGCACCCCTTACTTCGCAGCAGTTCTCTGTGGTCTTTTTGGAGAAGTTCGTGCCTCGATCTCACAGAGAGGAGCTGCGCAGACAGTTTGAGCGGCTTCGCAGGGTGATATGTCTGTGACACAGTATGAGATGCGGTTCTCTGAGTTGGCCTGTCATACGATCTGTTTGGTTCCCACGGATAGAGAGAGGATCATGAGGTTTATTGATGGCCTCACTTATCAGCTACAGTTGCTCATGACCAAGGAACGAGTTTTGGGTGCTACCTTTGATGAGGTTGTCGACATTGCTATGCAGATTGAGATGGTTCGCGGTTAGGAGAGGGTTGAGAGGGAGGCAAAGAGGCCTCATGGTCGGGGTGGATTCAGCGGTGCTCCTTTTGGGGGTCAGTTCTAGCACGGTAGAGGTCGTCATTTTAGGCAGGCTCAGTCAGCTCGGCCATTTCATCGGGGTGCATCATTTGGCCATGGTTCTCACAGTTCTCACCACAGCCACTCATCACTTAGTGCCCTTCCAGTTCAGAGTTCGCCCCGTGCTCCACCTGTTCAGGGCTCTTCCATGCCAGGTTCTTCTACCAGTCATCCCGGTGCTAGGGGTTCCCTTCAGTTTCTACCGCCATCACCAGGGAGTTGTTTTGAGTGTGGGGAGATTGGGCATATGTGGAGGCAGTGTCCTCATCGTCATGGAGGTCTATCTCTACAGAGGAGTCAGCCTCCGAATACAGCACCAGTTACCTCACCACCCGCCCAGTCAGCTTAGGGTGGAGGTCAGTCAGCTAGGGGTCGCCCTAGGGGGGAGGCAGATCAGGGGGTGGTCAGGCCCATTTCTATGCTCTCCCTGCCAGGCCAGATGCTATTGCTTCATATGTTGTGATTACAGGTATTGTCTCAGTTTGTCACCGAGATGCCTCAGTATTATTTGACCTTGGTTCCACGTATTCATATGTTTCCTCATATTTTGCCCATTTTCTGGATATGCCTCGTGAGTCTCTAGTTTCTTCTGTTCATGTATCTACTCCTGTGGGCGATACTATTATTGTGGACCGCATATATCGGTCATGTGTGGTGACTATTAGGGGTTTGGAGACCCGAGTGGATCTATTGTTGCTCAGTATGGTTGACTTTGATGTGATATTGGGTATGGATTGGTTATATCCATGTCATGCTGTTCTAGATTGTCACGCTAAGACGGTGACGTTGGCTATGCCGGGAATTCCGAGGGTTGAGTGGAGCGGTTTTGTAGATTATGTACCAAGTAGGGTGATTTCATATTTGAAGGCTCAGCGCATGGTTGAGAAGGGTTGCCTATCTTATTTGACTTTTGTGAGGGATGTTAGTGCAGAGACTCCTGTCATTGATTCTGTTCCGGTGGTACATGATTTTTCGGATATGTTTCCTGCAGACCTGCCGAGCATGCCGCCTGACAGGGATATTAACTTTGGTATTGATTTGGTACCGGGCACTCAGCCGATTTCTATTCCACTGTATCATATGGCACTGGCAGATTTGAAGGAATTGAAAGAAAGGCTTCACGAAATCCTTGGTAAGGGGTTTATTCGTCCTAGTGTGTCACCTTGGGGTGCACCGGTTCTATTTGTGAAGAAGAAGGCTGGTTCCATGAGAAAGTGTATTGATTACAAGCAGCTGAACAAGGTCACAGTCAAGAACAAGTATCCTTTGCCTCATATTGATGATTTATTCGACCAGCTTCAGGGAGCGAGGGTGTTCTCCAAGATTGATTTGCGGTCCGGTTATCACCAGCTGAAGATTTGGGATTCAGATATTCTTAAAACCGCTTTTAGGACCCGATATGGCCATTATGAGTTCTTGGTGATGTCTTTTGGGCTAACCAATGCCCCGGCATCGTTTATGCATTTGATGAACAGTGTATTTCAGCCCTATTTGGACTCATTCGTTGTTGTATTCATTGATGACATCCCGGTGTACTCTCGTAGCCAGGAGGAGCATGCTCAGCATTTGAGGATTGTATTACAGAGATTGAGGGGGGAGAAGTTTTATGCAAAGTTCTCCAAATGTGAGTTTTGGCTCAGTTCAGTAGCATTCTTGGGGCACGTGGTGTCCAGTGAGGGTATTCAGGTGGATCTGAAGAAGATAGAGGCGGTGCAGAGTTGGCCCAGACCGTCCTCAGCCACGGAGATTAGGAGCTTTCGGGGTTTGGCAGGTTATTACCGTCGCTTTGTGGAGGGATTTTCATCTATTGCATTGCACTTGACCAAATTGACCCAAAAGGGTGCTCCATTCAGGTGGTCAGATGAGTGTGAGGAGAGCTTTCAAAAGCTCAAGACTATTTTGACCACAGTTCCAATGTTAGTTTTGCCATCAACTTCAGGTTCTTACACCGTGTATTGTGATGCCTTGAGGATAGGCATTGGTTGTGTTTTGATGCAGGAGGGTAGGGTGATTGCCTATGCCTCGCTCCAGTTGAAGACCCATGAGAAGAATTATCCTGTCCATGATCTTGAGATAGCAGCCATTGTTCATTCCTTGAAGATTTGGCGTCATTATTTGTATGGGGTTCATTGTGAGATCTATACAGATCACCCAAATCTGCAGTATCTGTTAAAGCAGAAAGATCTTAATTTGCGTCAGCGGAGATGGTTGGAGCTTCTTAAAGACTATGATATCACTATTTTGTACCATCCGGGGAAGGCCAATATGGTGGCCGATGCTTTGAGTCGCCGGGCAGAGAGTTTGGGGTGTTTAGCATATCTTCCAGCAGCAGAGAGACCTTTGGCATTGGATGTTCAGGCCGTAGCGGGCCAGCTTGTCAGATTAGATATTTCGGAGCCTAGTCGAGTATTAGCTTGTGTGGTCTCCAGGTCTTCTCTTTATGACCATATCAGGGAGCGTCAGTATGATGACCCCCACTTGCTCGTTCTTCAGGAGAGGGTTCGAAGAGGTAATGCTAGGGATATGACTATTGGTGATGACGGCGTGCTGAGAATACAGGGCCGGATATGTGTGCCTAATGTAGATGGGCTTCGAGAGTTGATTCTTGAGGAGGCCCAGAGCTCGCGGTATTTCATCCATCCGGGTGTCGCAAAGATGTACCAGGATTTGAGGCAGCACTATTGGTGAAGGCGGATGAAGAATGATATAGTTGGGTTTGTTGCTTGGTGTCTAAACTGTCAGCAGGTTAAGTATGAGCATCAGAGACCGGGTGGCTTGCTTCAGAGATTAGAGATCCCAGAGTGGAAGTGGGAGCGGATCACTATGGACTTTGTAGTTGGTCTTCCACGGACTTCGAGGAAGTTCGACGCTATTTGGGTTATTGTGGATCGGCTGACCAAGTCTGCGCACTTCATTCCAGTTGGTACTACTTACTCTTCAGAGCGGTTGGCTGAGATTTACATCCGAGAGATCGTTCGCCTGCATGGTGTCCCAGTTTCCATCATTTCAGATAGGGGTACTCAGTTCACATCGCAGTTTTGGAGGGCCGTGCAGCGAGAGTTGGGTACTCAGGTTGAGTTGAGCATAACTTTTCACCCTCAGATGGATGGACAGTCCGAGCGTACTATTCAGATATTGAAGGACAGTTTCTGCAACTCGCGGAGTTTGCATATAACAATAGTTATTAGTCGAGTATTTAGATGGCTCCGTACGAGGCTTTATATAAGAGGAGGTGTAGATCTCCGGTTGGATGGTTTGAGCCGGGTGGGGCTAGGCTCTTAGGTACAGACTTGGTTCAGGGCGCATTAGATAAGGTGAAATTGATTCAGGAGCGGCTTCGTACGACACAATCTAGGCAGAAGAGCTACGCGGATAAGAAGGTCCGTGATGTGTCTTTTATGGTTGGGGAGAAGGTTTTGCTGAAGGTATCACCCATGAAGGGTGTTATGAGGTTTGGGAAGAGGGCAAGTTGAGCCCCCGGTTCATTGGGCCTTTTGAGGTGCTTCAGAGGATTGGGGAGGTGGCTTATAAGCTTCCCTTGCCACCCAGCTTGTCGAGTGTGCATCTAGTGTTTCATGTTTCCATGCTTCGGAAGTATATTGGAGATCCGTCCCATATTTTGGATTTTAGCACGGTTCAGTTGGAGGGTGATATGACTTATGATGTGGAGCCGGTGGTTATTTTTGATCGGCAGGTTCGAAGGTTGAGGTCAAAGAATATAGCTTCAGTGAAGGTGCAATGGAGAGGTCAGCCTATGGAGGAGGCCACCTGGGAGACCGAGCGGGAGATGCGGAGCAGATATCCATGCCTATTCGAGACTCCGGGTATGTTTCTAGACCCGTTCGAGGATGAACGGATGTTTAAGAGGGGGAGGATGTAACGACCGGCCGGTCATTTCGAGAGTTATAACCCCATTTTTCCCAGTTCTACTTCTTTTTGTGTTATTCAGCTCTATAATGTTATATCGGGTTAGTTGGTTCGGGACCGGAGTGGTTTTAGAGTGAATTGAGACACTTAGTCTCTTAAGTAGAAACTTAAGTTGGAAAAGTCAACCGGATGTTGACCTATATGTAAACTATCTCGGATTTGAATTTTGATGGTTCTGTTAGCTCCGTTAGGTGATTTTGGACTTAGGAGTGCGTCCGGAATGTGATTTGGAGGTCCGTGGTAGAATTAGGCTTGAATTGGCGAAATTGAAAATTTGGCGATTTTGGTCGGCAGTGGAAAATTTGATATCGGGATCGGAATGGAATTCCGGAAGTTGGAGTAGGTTCGTAGTATCATTTGTGACGTGTGTGCCAAATTTGAGGTCATTCGAACGTGGTTTGGTTGGTTTCAGCATCGGTTGTCGAATTTGGAAATTTAGAAGCTCTTAGGCTTGAATTCGAGGGTAATTTGGTGTTTGGATGTTGTTTTGAGTGATTCGAAGGTTTGACTAAGTTTGTATGTTGATATATGACTTGTTGGTATTTTTGGTTGAGGTCCCGAGGGCCGAGGGGTGATTTCGGGTGCTTAACAGATTTGTCGAAGTTGGACTTTGCAGCTAGAGCTGCTGCTTCTGCTATTTTCGCACCTGCGGAAGAAAGGGTCGCAGGTGCGAGGCCGCTGGTGTGCGTGGGGATTGCGTAGGTGCGGGCAACGCTGGGCCAAGGCTGGGAATGCAGGTGCGAAGAATTGGCCGCATCTGCAAGCTCGCAGGTGCGAGGCCTTGAGTGCAGATGCAGAGATGAGGAGTTTGGGTTGGTTTCGCATATGCGCACCTGGGACCGCAGATGCGAGTCCGCAGGTGAGGAAGCTGGGTGATTAAGTGAGTTGCGTAGGTGCGGCTTCTTGGACCGCAGGTGCGGTCGCGCGGGTGCGAGAAAATGGCCGCAGCTACGAAAAACCTGGGCAAAAACCATAAATAGAGCCCTTCGCGAATTTGGTTCATTTCCACCATTTCTATTCGGTTCTTGGAGTTTTAGGGAGAGATTTGAAGAGGGAATCAAGGGGATTTCGTTGAGGTAAGTTACTTGAGCCATAATACTTGTATATATGGTGATTTTCCGTTGTTTAATCATGGTAATTAGTGAAAATGAGGGGTTAGGACTTGGAATATTTGGAGAGTAATTTAAGGATTTGAAGGACTAAACGATGTCGGATTTTGATGAATTTTGTATGGTTAGACTCATGAGTGAATGAGCTTTCTAGTTTTATAAATTTTGTCGGATTTCGATACGTGGGCCCGGGGGCCGGGTTTGAGCCAATTTCGGGTTTTGGTTTAATTTTGTAGTTTTTCTTGTGGAATTCATTCCATTAGCGCGTATTGATTGTATTGTACTGATTGTGAATAGATTCGGAGCATTTAGAGGCCGAGTCCAGAGGCAAGAGCATTGAGGGTTAGAGATTTGACCGGTTTGATGTAAGTAACGATTGTAAATCTAGTCCTGAGGGTATGAAATCCCGAATTTCATATCATTCTACTATTTTGAAGTGACGCACATGCTAGGTGACGGGCGTGTGGGCGTGCACTGTTGGGGATTGTGACTTGGTCCATCCCGTAGCAACTATAAAGTTGCATAGTTTGTTGAAACTATATGATGCTTATATGTTTTAGAAAGAGTTTTCTGTAAATTGGGCTGAATGCCATGTTTGGGCCTTGCGCCAGTGCTGTTTGGACCCTTAGGGGCTTTTTCTTACTATCCTCTCATTGTTTTCGATTGAAAATCTATACTCAGTCATGTTTATACTTGTTTACCGCATAACTCAGTTTTATGACTCTATTTTGATATATATAAATATTTTGAGCCGAATGCCATGTTTTACTGAAATGCCCGAGTGGCTTGAGAGGTTTATGACTGAGTGAGGCCGAGGGACTTATTTGTGAGGATGAGAGTGGATCGGGGCTGCCCGCCTGTAGCATACTTTAATATTATAGCACGTGAGTTGTCCATGCAGCACGTGAGTTGTCCGTGCAGATTATAGCGTTTGGGCTGAAGGAGCCCCTCCGTAGTCTGTACACACCCCCAGTGAGTGCAGGTACCTACTGAGTGTGAGTGCCGAGTGCTGAGTGACTGGGAGGCATGAGTGATTGTGAGGTATGCCCGAGTGGCAAGAGTGATTGTGAGGTATGCCCGAGTGGCACGAGTGACTGTGAGGTTTGCCCGAGGGGTCGTATATGAGTGATGTTTTTCACGAGGGGCTGTTTATGATTTCATCATTTTTGCTCACCTTTGCATTAAGTCTTTGTTTGAAAAACTGTTAGAAAAATATCTTTAAATGATTTTTACTGGAACCGGGTTTAAACGAGATGATTTGATTCAAAAACTGATTTTTAAAGCATGTTGTACTTTACTGAGATTTCATGATATGAATGTTATATACTTTATTGCTCGTCACTACTGCTCAGTCTTTATTTATTGTTGTTACTTACTGAGTTGGCGTACTCACGTTACTCCCTGCACCTTGTGTGCAGATTCAGGCGTAGCTTGACACGGTAGCGGTTATTGAGTGTTCTGGTTGCAGATCTTTCTTGGAGATAGAAAATCAATTTAAGGGATCTGTAAACCCTAGTTTTTAGGGAAAGTGAAAATTAACAGAATATAAATAAATAATCGGACTCACAGTAGCATAGGACGAATATAGACAGAATAATACTCAAAATTAGGGGTTTGAACCAATTTTGGTTCGATTTTGAATAGATCTTCTTCCCATGTTTAGTCAAGCACTATAGGAGAACAACCATCCAACAAAATGAGTAATTTCTTTTGATGTTGTATAAAAGATACTTTCTTTTTCAACAAAATAAAGTATTTTTTTTAAGTTATCGAGCTCAGATTTTAATGTTGTTTTTGTGTGAAAAAGTAAAGTAGCACATTAGTTCTTTTGAGTTTGTGTGAATTTTGAAAAGAATAATTAAATTCTTGAAGAAAATAGAGTCTGGGGGGATACAGAAAACATGGGAAATTTGGTGAAGGTGGGTTGAGGAGAGTAGCATAAAAAAATATTTTATATTCTCTAACCAAACACTAGAAAATATCGTGAATTGGGACTTGGGCGTATGCCCGGAATAGAATTCGGAAGTTCCTAACTTGAATTATAGCCATTTGTTGAAAATTAGAGGTTTAAAGGTTTAAAGAAATTCCGAGTATGATCGTAGTTTGACATTATTGCTACCGGGTCTGGATTCTTGTTCCGGAACTTGGTATAAGTCATTACAGTATTTATAAATTGTTTGCAAAATTTGGTTCAAAACGAAGTTGATTGGCGTGATTCGGACGCCCGGTTGAAAAGTTGCATGTTCTTAAGTTTTATTAAAAATTTCATTCATTTTGGTGTCTGATTCGTAGTTCTAGGTGTTATTTTGATATTTTGATTGCGCAAGCGAGTTCTTATGATATTTTTGGACTTGTGTGCATGTTTGGTTTGGAGCCCCGAGGGTTCGGGGTGAGTTTCGAATAGGCTTCAGAGTGATTTTGGACTTAGGAAAATAGCTGGTGCAATCTGGTTCTCGTGCAGGTCTCTGACCTCGCAATTGCGAGGTCAGTATTCGCATTTGCAAACGTTCATGTCTTCTGTTAGGTTCGCATTTGCGAACAAGTAGTTCGCATTTGCGAAGTAGTACTGGGGAGGGGGGAGTGGTTCGCATTTGCAATCAAATGGTCGCAATTACGGAAGTCCAAGTTCGCATTTACGAACAAAAACCATCGCATTTGAGATGGCAGTAGAGATGGGGGATCTTCGCATTTGCGAAGCAACTCTCGCATTTGCAACGGAATTTAGCTCATTCTTTCAAATTCTCAACCCTAAACACCTTAGAAGCGATTTTCCCAAGAGCTTTTCTTCCTAAATTCATTGGTAAGTGACTCAAACCTATTTCTTTTCAATTACCCATTACATTTCATAAGTTTTCAACCCTAAATCTAGGATTTCCATAGTAGAAATTAGGGATTTGGGTAGAATTAGGGGTAATTAGGATTTAGACCTCGAATTGAGGTCGGATATCGAATTGAATTGCATAACCGGGCTCGAGCGTGAATGGGTGATCGGATTTTGGTCCGACCCTCGGGTTTTGACCAAGCGAGCCCGGGGTTGACTTCTGTTGACTTTTTCAATAATGATCTAAATTGAACCTCTTTCATTCGTGGGTAGTTTCTAAGGCTTATTTTGAATCGTTTGGTTAATAAATTGCTAGATTTTGTTGGTTTGGAGGCTTGTTCGAAAGGCAAGGCCCAGGTATAGCTTTGAATTGATTGCGGAGCGAGGTAAGTATCGTGGTTAACCTTGACTTGAGGGATTAGGACTTGTTTGCCTATTTGTTGCGTGTTTAATGTGTGGGTACAACGTATATGTGAGGTGACGAGTACTTATGCGTTGTTGTTGAGTTATAGCATGCGGGTAGAACTTGTTTTCTTGTGATTTAATGCCTATTTAATTATGACATCCATGCTTAGATTATATTATTACTTATTTGATCATCCCTTCCGTATTTATGGATTAATTAGTAATGGTTGAGTATTTTGGAAGTTGAGGTTTGGTATCTTGGAATCATAATTGACGTACAGTACATCCTTTGCATTTTTTTATCTCCCGAGTTTTTATATTCATTACTACATGGTAAGGGAGAGTGTTAAAGCACGAAAGGTGATGCCGTGCCATTTCATTACCTCATTTACTGATTAATACATGTTGTGGAAGAGAATTAAAGCACGAAGAGTGATGTCGTGCCAATCTATATCAGTTATTCATTGTTACATGGTGAGATTGAGAGTAAAAGCACGAAGGGTGATACCTTGCCATTTCATTTCTGTCACGATCCAAAATCCGCTAAAGGTCGTGATGGCGCCGGACACCACTGTCAGGTAAGCCAACAATAAATACTAAATTTGGTCCTCATCTTTAATATTTTTGATATCATATTTTCCTTCAAATTAAATAGTAAAGGATGAAATTTTTCAGAATAAATAATAATATTTTTATCAATTTCAATATTGAACGCCAATAATCAATCCCAAAGTCTGGTATCACAAGTGCATGAGCATTTACTAGGAGATAAAATAAAATACAACAACTATCCGGAATATAAATTTGGACAGAAAAGAAAAATACAAATACTCTGAAGGAGACTCTGTTGGCTGCGAATCGTCTCACAAAAATGCAGCTCACCTAAATCCATGTATCAACCACGCCGCTGCGCCCACAAGGCCAATAATATATATGTGCCTGCATAACAAAATGTGTCGCAAGTATAGTATGAGTACGTAAATCAACATATACCCAGTAAGTATCCAGTCTAACCTCGAAGAAGTAGTGACGAGAGGTCGACTCCGACACTTACTAGTGGTCCAATAATAATATACCGACAATATGGTAAATTATGGATTTTATAAGGTAACTGTAAACTCAACAACATGAGGCAGATATATATTCTTTTATTAATAGGGGATTTTCCAATTTATTTTCATCTTTTAAAAATTATATCTCCGGCCAATGAGGCCATATCATTTATCAATGATTTCAAAACAATCATTTAAGTCATGCACAAATCATACCGAGGTCGTACAACCTGATCCAATATAATATTTAAACTGTGCACTGTCAGAGGGTCGAATGGCGCGAACCATAGATGCATCTATTTAATCTGCCGAGGCGTTCGGCCCATTCCACAAAAGATAACACATTCAAACAATCAATCAAGAATTCATCAAGGGCAATTATCCAAGAAAAGGCAAATCTCTCCTTTAAAAGTCAAGAGAACGATGTCTAGCCTTTTAGAAATTTATTTACAAAGTTCGATATAATTTAAGCACTTCAAATTGACAACAAGATTGCAAATATTACAAGTAAGGTATGCTTTTGGGTCCTAGACTACCCGAACTTAAGCATAATAGTAGCTACGCACGGACTCTCGTCACCTCGTGCGTACATAGCCCCACAAATAGGAGCACACCTTAATTTATTTCACCTATGGGGTAATTTCTCTCTTACAAGGTTAGAAAGGACACTTACCTTGCTCCGAAGTTTCATAACCGGCTCCAAATCCTTTCCAACAACTCAAACGGATGCCCAACGCTCCAAAACTAGTCAATAAATATGCAAATCCATAAATATATACTCTAATACTCGTTATACTTCAATTCACTACAATTTCCAACTCTGCTCGAAAAATCGGTAAAATCACCCTGGGGCCCACGTGCCCGGATTCCGAAAATATTCGAAGATAAATATTACTCATAACATTACGAACTCAAATATATAATTTGTTCTCAATTTCTTACCCAAATGCGTGGTTAAATTCCAAAAATACCAATTTCTAGGTTTTTCTTCAAAATCCCAAATTTCTATAAATTTTTATGCCTAAATCCATGTATAAACCTTGTATGTAACTCACAACTAGTAGGAATCACTTACCTCATGCTGGATGATGAAATTCCCTCTTCAAGATCTCCAACAAAAATCGCCCAAACCGTGAAAAATGGGTGAAATAAACTCAACCCCCATTTTAAAACGTTCTGCCAGTACAATCACTCCTCCTTCGCGTTCGCGACCAAGGTCTCGCGTTCGCAAAGGCCAAAAAGCCACTGCCCAAAATTTCTTCTTCGCGTTCGCGTGACTAGTGTCGCGTTCACGAAGGCCTGTCCATGAAAGGCATCGCGTTCGCGTTCAAGCCATCGCGTTCGCGTAGGCCAAATGGCCTTAGGCCCGTCTCCTCCTTTCTTCTACGCATTCGTGATTGCCCCTACGTGTTCGCGTAGTTCCTCAGTCAACCCCTTTGCGTTCGCGACCTACACCTCGCGTTCGCGAAGACCAAATCCCAGCGGCCTCTTAACTCCTCTTCGCGAACGCGGGATTCTCTTCGCGTTCGCGAAGAAGGAAACCAGATGCCAGATATCAGCAGTTCCAAAACAGCACAATTTGGTCCGAAACATACCCGAGGCCCCCGGGACCCCGTCCAATCATACCAACCAGTCCCAAAACATAACACAAACTTGCTCGAGACCTCAAATCCCATCAAACGACATCGAAATCATGAATCGCACCCCAATTCAAACTTAATGAACTTTGAAACTTCAAACTTCTACAATCGATGCCGAAACCTATCAAATCACGTCCGATTGTCCTCAAATTTTGCACACAAGGCATTTCGACATTACGGACCTAGTCCAACTTCCAGAATCGGAATCCGACCCCGATATCAAAAAGTCTACTCCCGGGTCAAATTTCTCAAAAATCATCCAAATTTCTAACTTTCGCCAAATGACCCCAAAATGACCTACGGACCTCTAAATTCACTTCCGGCGCTCCCAATATCAGAATCACCATACGAAGCTATTCTCAGACTCAGAATCCCAAACGAACATCGATAACATTGAATTGCACCTCAACCCAAATTTATGAAATTCTTCCAAAATGCCAACTTCCACAATAGGCGGCGAAACACTCCCGGGTCATCCAAAACTCGATCCGGACATACGCTCAAGTCCAAAATCATCATACGAACCTATTGGAACCTTCAAATACCGATTCCGAGATCGTTTACTCAAAAGTCAAAGTTTGGTCAACTCTTCCAACTTAAAGCTTAAAAATTTAGAATTTTCTTTCCAAATCAACTCCAAACTTCCTGAAATTTAATTCCGAACATGCGTACAAGTCATAATACCTGAAGTGAAGCTACTCAAGGCTTCGAACTGCCGAATGACACGCCGGGGCTCAAAACGACCGGTCGGGTCGTTACATTCTCTCCCACTTAAACATACGTTCTTCCTCGAACATGCTAAGAACTGCGCTGGAGTTGTCCGAAATCACTGTTTAACACCTCGTGCACCTAACCGTGCTACCACAACTCAGTTGAGCACATTAGCTCGATCAAACCTGAAGATATTCTCTTTTATTTAGGCAAATAAGCCTTAGATCCCAGTTCCAACATCCGAAATTCTCTGCCAGGCCTGCTTCTACCATATGAACACCATATCAATCACCACGCGATGTACCAGAACATGACTGCATACCTTTGCTGAATTCACACCATGCACCGCAACATTCACATGACCATAATAACATTCTTTGATCATAATAGCCGACATTCCCCGAATCTGATGTTCACCATGCACCTTATGACATATATAAGTGTGGTTCCAACTCTTGCGATATCGCCGTGATGGAAGAGACGTGTAGAAATTCATAACCAACTACCGAGTCAATAAATCATTGAGTCTCTCCTCCTGACTAGAATCATCACCCCATTATAACCAAATAATGGTATTTGCTCTTTACTATACTTCATATAATCCGATCGCACTGATCCCGGATCCAATAATTTCGTCTCACCCAGTATAACCTGTTCAGGCAATAAGCCACCTTAGACGCTGCCAAAAGTCTCATGTGATGCCACAATGTGCCAATAAGTTACAAACTCGACGTGATACATAAGGAAAATAAACTCTGGAATGGACTACTCAACCCACGTAACTAATTAGACAACCGAAAAGGTGTCATGAACCTTCCTTAGAAAATGGAACACAAAACACACAAAATAGAATATAGGGGACTGTACTCAACATCACACTGTTGCGGCGTGCAACCCTATCCAAACAACATACCCGTGGCAGCGTGCCACCCGATCCGCACAAAACAAAAAAAATCTATAAGGAAATACTTACCGAGCTAGAATGCTCATTATTACAAAAATACCCGAATATCGGCCACAAGCACGCTAAGTGCATAATATCATCCCTGGGGAGACAGATAGCGCCATACACTATAAAACTCAAGCACAACTACGGTGCGATATATGATCTGTATCTCGAGAGCCATCCTAATCACATAACGCCACCGCTATGCGGGAACTCAACACATTGTACAAATAATCAAGCCGTCTCACAGTCCACATGGAACAATAAATATAACACACGAAATAGTTGGTGACGAAATTAACATCCCACGCCCGAATATTCTTCCATAAGGAATGTTATACTGAATGAACACACCCAGGCTGGTGTAGAGTACACATCCACATTTGAACCCATCAACGGACCTCAAACTGATTTTGATCATACAACGCTTGGGTATATAATCCCTCAAGGATCCATAATAACCCTTTTTCCTATGACACGCAAGAACAACCATCGACTTCAAAACAAACTTTCAAAATTCTCAACCAACTAAATAGAGTGCCATTCAGGTATAATTTCTCAAATTAGCGATAGTACCACACTCTCCATACTTGGTCTCAATCTTTTATCAATTAAGTGACTACAGGTCATACTTATACAATTTTCCCATGGAATACGCTCCCACGACCTTCCGCACCAGATAACAAGTCTGCAAAATCCATTCTAACGGCCATACTAATGTTGTAAAACGAATCAAGGACCCGCAAATCAATACATAAAGCCTCTTACACATGACACTGATCTTAGGTGATGCTGATTACACTACCAGCTTGCTTTAAACCTCTAATCTTTTTTGCTCGTCCGAGCAGGTGACATTCTTGTCAACACCGAAACGCAACCTCGATCCTTAACTTCTAATTTCCATGCTATTTGACGCACTTAATCACGGCAATGCGCAAGAGTACAAGAATTTCATCATAACTCCTGAACCACTAAATAGTGTAAACATTTCATCATATAGAAACCTTCTACTTAACTCATTTCAAGAGAACCATTGCAACACGTGACTGAATTCTCATATCCGCAGAAAATGCCAACCTCAAGTAGTGGTCTAAACCACCATAACTCTTCCGGGATCCATCTACACATAACATGCCATAATACTTGAATTCCTCCAAATAAAACAATATTTGCGCTATTTATTTACTCATATAAATTATCGTGTTGCTATTACATCTGATATTGGTAAAAGTAACAATTACTGTGATTACCTTACTGTTACATGTCATTGGATTGATGAGGATTGAATAATGCAAAAGCGCATAATTGCTTCACGGCACACATGGCAGCTTATTGCTAGCACAATTACAGATATTTGCAGATATTTTTGCATTAGTGATAAAATAATGTTGGTTTCAATGAATAATGCTACTAATAACACAAATGCTATAGACTTACTTACCACTATGCTAAATCCTACATTTAGTAACATTTTTCATGTTAGATGTATTTGTCATATTTACCATTTAATTGTAGGTGATGGTATGAGAATTTTAAATATTCAAATTAAAAAGGTTAAAATGGCTCTTAACTGGATTTTTCATTCAAACTGTAGAAGTAGACTTGAGGAAGTGAATCTCGACGGCACCTTTAATATTTTGCAATGGTGGAATGACAAAGAAAAATACTTTCCGGTTCTTTCAAGGATGGCCCGAGACATTTTAACTATTCAAGCTTCAATAGTGGTATCAGAGAGCGCTTTCAGTCAAGCAAGACTTCAAATCGGTGATCATAGAGCGTCTATGAGGGATAGCTTGGAAAAATCAATACTTTTCAGAGATTGGATCCATTCGGAAAGAAGAAATTTTGGACTTGCTGAATCACAACCAGAGGTAGACGAAACTTACGAAGAAATGCTAGCTGAATTTGCTGAGGATGCTGCTTCACCTGACAATGGAAGCGGCGATGACCAAGCTACTTTTCCGCCACCACTAACGGAACTTCCTCCGAACCTTGAGGGATTTATGATGTTTCTAAGAGATAGCATATAACTTGTATGAACAAAAATTAGTATGTATAATGTAACTTGTATTTTGGAACTTCTTAATTAGTTCCTTTTTCTTCTCAATGGTGGTATTAGCACCTTCTTGTCGTCATTCCATAGGGGGGAAGACTAAGAAAGATATTGTCATATTTTTTATTGTTATAATAAAATTACAAGGCATTGCTTTGAATATCTTTTATAATATTTTTGTCTTTAAATTTGAATTAAAAAATTAGGTCACAATTCTATAATACAATTATAAGGCATTGCCTTAGATATTTTTTAACATCTTTTTGTCTCTAATTTCTATTTAATTTTAAAAAAACATTACTGCTTAGCCGTTGGGACCGCGAGCCCGACCCGTTTAGCCCGGGATCATGAGTTCGTGGGCCCGATCCCAGGCCGGTTCCTACATAAAGCACGTTTAGTCCGGGACCGTTTAACCCGTTTATTTAAGGACCAGGACCGGCCCAGGATCGCGGCCCACGAGACCAGCTCATTTGGCCCGTTTAGGGCCCGGCCCACTTGCCACCCTTAGCATGGGAATTATAGATATTATAGAGAGAAGCAGTTAGGACAAAGTAAACGATTGGAGAAAACTAGAATGACCACATAAATCAATGAAGAAAAGCAAGAACTAACACAACTACAGCTCTATAATTAGATTTCAATATATTTTGTGATTATTAGGTGCATCACCTAAAAGAGAAATTCATGAATAAAATTTGTAAATTAGGATTGCTGCACGTTTCTCTTAGCTTTTCCAACAAAAATGAATATTTTAAAAAATTGTAAAGACAAGAATACCTCCATGGTTGGAGTTAATTATATAAATTATTGGATTAAGGAGAGGATGAAGTCTGTTGAGGGAGAAATGTTAATTTTAGCCCACCATTTTGATTAACATGAAGTCCATGATTCGCACCAAGGTCATTGCCAGCTTTAAAGCTCTTTTCTTCACCACATGAATCTTTATTACTACTGTATCAGCTTCTAAAGGGGACAAGAAAAAAAGAAGAAAAGGAAAAGGAAAGTGAGAACTTTAAGTGAATATTGCATAGAGTTGATAGGTAATGTAGATTCAGTGAAGGAGATATAATCCTCTTTATCATAGCTCGACATTGGTAATAACAGGTAACATCAAGATGCTTTATCGTTTTTTGGCATGGATTGTGCAAACTCTCTTAGCTCAAAGTAGATGATCAACCTATACACGCATGCAAAAATACATAACAAGGAGGTTATGCAAGTGACTTGAATCAATTTATTTCAATCAAGTTGCAAAGCCTTCTCATGTTATCGGCCAAGCTCAATGACGATTCCTGCAAATGAGACTCGAAACCATGAGTTAACTTTGAGAACTGATTGACCTAAATGTCTCTCTGTGTCGTCAATACACCTATCATCTCAGGTAATTTAGAGTTATACATGAAGATAAAAAACTCTACATTTCAACAAAATTATGTTCTTTTTACAATGGACGATACCACAACTCAAATTTTTATATTTGAAATGCCTAGTTTTCAACCTGCAATCAAATGTTCATAATGAAATGAGTGAAGATGGAATAAGCTGCAGAGATAACGGAGAAATGAGATTCCACGATACGCAAATGGAAACATTACTACTTTTAAAACATATTGTGAAAAACTTTAAAAAAATATTAAAACTACAAGTAAAATGGTACACTACATGCTAGCATCATGATTATGTGCCTCCCAATTGTATGAAAGTCTCTAATCTCTTTCTGTATTACCTTTGTATCTCCTGCACTTCTCAACATCTTTCATTAATTCATCAGTTTTTCTAAATTGACGTTACTATGTTAATGGATGGTAGTGTAGAGACTTGTCAAGCAAATAATTCTTTCATAGAACCTTCAATTCATTTCATTCCATTTGGGGTTATGGGGAAACATAAGCAACACCAAAATTTAGTAAACACTAACTAATAGGAATTATATTCTCTGAGTGTCTAAGACAATCTTTCATCAATTTCACTATCCATCCTACTAAAGAAAAATAAAAAAAGAAGAGAGAACCAAAATACTAAATGGGAAGTGTGTTACATGATATAATTTTGCAACAACCAGTTGAAGTATCTAAAGAAGGACATGGTACTTGCTGATTGAACTTTTCATTTAACATTTTATGCTCAAATTAGGGTGAAATATCTAAATTATCAGGGGCTTTTTTACTGATAAAAGTGTTAAAATTATATCAAAGGTGAAGGATATAATAGAATACATGAATTCTTTTATGAAGTGATAAAAGAATTCTCAGGCCAATGATCTCTCTAGCTGGTTATTTCCTTTTTATGGACTTTAATAGGTAAAACCAGTCATAAAACACAGCTGCAAGTGCATGACCTTTCTAGTCTCCTTTTCCTAAACTTTTCGAGCCTCACAGTTGCTTTCAAGAATAAAGGAGGTCACTCAAGCACCAAGGGTTCTGATTCCTAGAGAAAAAGGAATCTTTGTTGTTCTAAACAATCATACAAACATTACCAGGTTAATGGCTCGTTATTCAACTTCATAACTAGTAATTTATAAATTAATAACACTAAATGGTAACTTTCAAAACACATTGAATAATTCACAAATGACCCCGGTGATACTCGTGACATAATTTAATTGGTTTCACCACAAAAAAATTGCATTTGAAGAGAATACACAAAAATATACATCTACAAATCAGACATTAAGAATCTAGGAACAAAGTCATGCTGGGTAGATCCTATATCCAATTGAGAAATCAAGAAAGGAAAATCCAAATTCATCAAAATCTTCATTTAAATATTAATGCCAAATAAAAGTTGAGTATTGTCCGTATATAAAACAATCGGTTACTGACCTGAAAAATGTCTTTGTGGAGTGAAGAAGATAATTGTTGTTCTTCTATGTGATTTTCAAGCCCTACCATATCATGAGTTGAGAGAGAGTGTAGGATCCCGAAAAATTTCGAAGTACTTAAGCGTTATTAAGAAAGTTGATGTGTGTTAATTATATTATTTTGTGTGCAGACGAGGACTATTAATATGATGGATATCAATTGGATATCATAATAAGTGTATGAGGCATATTATAAGTGGTGTGGGGCCTAAGGAGAGCCCTAACTCTAAGTCAAGTTGGAAATTACCTGATAGGCTAAAGTTTCAAATGAGTACGCACAAGACCAAACTTTGGACGAGCATATCTACATATATATATATATATATATATATATATATATATATATATATATATATATATATATATATATATATAAGGAGTTATCTGGTGAAGAACCTATCAAATGTAAGATCTTCGTGTCTAGTTTGTCTAGTTTGTAACGCTTCAAACCGTTCATCATTTGGAGACTCCTACAAGAAGTTATGACCAATTACCAAAAGCTAGTAGAATGTGACACTAACGCGCCGCCCCATGCGCCGTGCCTGTGAAGATTTCCAGAACACTTCAAAATTTTATTTCTAGGCACATTTTTAACTGCCGCGGCGCGCCCCATGCGGTTGTGCAATTATTGGGTTTTTATAACCCGACCCCATTTTGATAAATAGCCTTTGGGGCTCATTTTGAAGGCAAAAACCTGATATTTTTAGAGAGAAGTGATAGTGTTCTAGAGAGAGGAAGTAGATGAAGTATTTTGTTCATCAAGATCTTGTTCAAGTCTTGAAATCCAACAAGAAAATCACAAGATCTTCACTCAAGAGGTAAGATTCAAACCCCTAGTCTTCAATTTCGAATTTAGGTAGAAGATGGTTGATTAGGAGTATGATTCTTGGGTGAGTATTATTTATACGTGCATGTACCAATAAGGTTTGTGGGAAGATTGTTGAGCTCAAATGGGTAAAGATTGGGTTGAGGAGTGAAGAAAATCTTATAGAAAAATATTATAGTTAAATTTGCACATCTAGTGTTTGATAAAATGCTCAAATGAGCTGAGACCATGAATATCTTCCTAATCTGTGTTCAATTTTGTTATGTCTCAAAATAGATTGGGATTGCTAGAATTTCCGAAATGTTGTAGTAATTTAAGGAAAGCTCAAAGCGAGGTATGTTGGCTAAACTACTCTCTTAGAAACGAATTCAATGATGTCCCCGTAAGTTTCAAGTATTGATGGCTCAAGTTCCTAATTCCTATATTTCGGGTTATCCCTTATAAACTTGACTATTCCGAATGAGCCTTATATCGAAAGTTATATGTTCAAAGTAATGGGTTGCGTATTAAAATATTATACCTTTGAGTCGTGTTTCAAATGAAAGCTAGTATGCCAAATTGTGTGAGAAAAACTCGATATGCTTAAGACTCTTAATTGTTCATATGTGTACCTAAAGTCTTGATTGGAAATGGCTTGTTGTTGATAATCTATAAAGATGCTTGAAAATGAAATAAGTGAATTGGGGATATAGAGTGTGACCAACGTGTCAAGAATGAAAGTTATACTTGTGACTAATGGTGCCAATGAAATAGGATGATGTGGGAAAGATTATGAAATGAGCTTTGACTCAACTGTTCCAAAATTATTTCAAAAATAGAATTTCCTAAAAGTTTATGTACTCAAGTCATGCCCATATGTTGTTGTTTAACAAATGATATGCTTTGTGAGTATTTTCAATGTCTTTTGCGTTCTTACATATTCGTGAGTGAAAATTATGTATTGCCCTTTTTGGGAAAAAGTATTTCAAGAATAAATGGTATGTTACTTGTTGATGATTTTAACTTGCGCATGAATTGCCAATTATTTTACTGCATTTCTTGGAAAGAAATTTATTGTGCTTAAATTGTTCATTTCTAATGAACTTAAAGTTGTAATTTTCGGAATATTATATATGTTGATATTTATGATGATGATACATGAGAGGGAAGAAATGAAAGTGTGGAATGTCAAATACAGCCATCGTGCCTTGAATAAAGAATCTTGTGAATTTTCAAAAGAGCCAAGAGAATATTGTTTTTGTGATTGGTTGAAAATACTAGTGGAGATTCATATAATGTGAAATATGATGAGGTAAAAATATTTGTTCCTATGTAACCTTTGTGTGCAAAAACAAAAAAATTTATTTCTCGGAAGTATCATTAGCAAACCGAGGAAGGGTGGGTTGTGACAACCTACACCTAAAACTACACGTGCCGGAGTAGGAGTGGATTGTGATTATTCGCCTTATTTGGGATGAGATTGATGGGTTGATATTATTCCCCTTAATTGGGATGAAACTGGTAATAATTGTAGATTGGAAAAGTCAACCCATACGGTATATGTGTAAAGGCGGCCTAGCTGATCGAGTGGAGATCGGACGCCATGTTGCGCACATGATGGCATTACTCTTGGTAACACTTTTATTTTGCATCACATGTCAAACCACATTGTTTGTGGTGAGATGACCTACCCGATCGGGCGTGATCGGACTCCATGCTACAAATACGGTGGTATATAAGTGCTAATGATCTCCCAACCAATAATATATATTAATTTCGTATTTTAGAAATTATTATGTTTTAACTGGACATTTGGATATGATTGATTATGACTTGTTATTTCTATGGTTTTCCCTTTCTTATATTAGCATTCTATTTTTAAAAGAGGACAGTTAGCTTTACATACTAGTACTATTCCATATGTACTAACGTCCCTTTTGTCGGGGGCGCTGCATCTTCAATAGATGCAGGTGGTTCATCAGTGGGAAACTTTGGTCCTCGTTAACAACTACTCCCTATTCAGCAGGTTTTGGTGAGCCCTACTCTATTCCGGGCCTAATATCATTTGATGTTGTACATTATGCTTTGAGGTATAACCGGGGCCTTGTTGCCGACATTTTTATATTACTCTTCTGTTGTACTTAGAGGCTCCATAGACAGGTTGTGGGTGGTGTTTGATGTGGGGAATTGAACTAGAAATGTTGGTATTTGGCAAACATATTTTTCATTATATCTATAAACTTGTAATATTTTGGAAATTATGAATGAAGCTGGTAATGGGAATGAAATAAGAGTTGTTAATGAAATATTTTCAATGTTTGATTAATGGAGTTCATCTCCTCTTTATTCATGGATGAGTTTGGATAGAAGAAAATCTAATAGGCTTGCACGGCCGGGTTCACTCGGTTGAGCGTCGGTCACGCTCCCCGAGTTCGGGGCATGAAAAACTTGGTATCAAAGCCTAAGGTTTAAAAGTGTTTTAGGATGTCTCGGAGTCGTATCTAGTAGAGTCCTTCTTATCGGTGTGTTGTCGACCACATCTATAATGAGGAGGATACTTGGACATTTAGGAATTTCACACTTCTTTGATACTCCATATCGTGCGATAGAGCTCAAGATAGGAAGCTAATTTCCTCGCCATGTCTCATTTTCCAGATGAGTAATCCACGAGTTCGAAGTAGTGAGGAGGGAATGACCGCGCCATTGAATCTGGGGGATATTACACAAGTGTTTGTTGGGAGAATGCGTCGAGCCATGGAGGGATTGGAAGAACTTGTTTCTAGGGGAAGTGCCATTGTTCCTACCAATGTCACCGCACCACCGGATCGTGTGGTGAGTGTATCTGAGAAACGAAAAAAGGTTGTTGGTACTAATGAGCCGGATTGTTTGGTTTGCAAGAAGCGTCACTTGGGGAGATGTTGGATGACTCTTGAAATATGTTACGGTTGAGGAAAGAGGGGGCACAAGAAGAACAAATTTCCTAGGTTGGGTACACCCATCTCGGTCTGCCCGATGTGCGGGAAGGAACATTTGGCATCGTGTGGTGAGTATGCTCAGCAGCATATTAGGGGTGGCATGTTTGGGAAATTCCAAAGGCTCACACAGCAAACCGGTACGGAGTTTGTTACTCCTGCATTGGAATCTTAGAGGGAGGATAAGGGGGATGCTTATGATGTATGCAAAAAGGATAAATATCAGGTCAGTGGGACGAGTCAGTTTAGCGGACCTCATCCCCTTTGTGTGAAGTGTGGGAGATGTCATCCGGGAGTATGTCACTATGGTACCAATGTATGTTATAAGTGTGGTATGAGGGGTCACATTCAGAGAAATTGTCATTTGTCTCGCTAGAGCATGGGCGGGGGTGCGACACAACCATCCAGTTTTGTAGCTACTACATCCACAACGCCTCCCCCAGCTAGAGGCACTATACCGCCCGCAGGGCATGGAGCATCTAAGGGTGGTATTCAGAGCTCGTGAGGGCCCAACAGGTTTTATGCTATGAGGAGGCGTCAAAAGTCGGAGGCTTCTCAAGATATGGTTACAGGTATATTGACTGTCCAATCTCATAATGTATATGCTCTTATTGATCCCGGTTCCACTTTGTCATATGTCACTCCTTATGTTGCTATGGAAGTTGAGATAGAATCGGAACAACTTTATGAGTCGTTCTCTGTATCTACTCTTTGAACGAGACGCAATATTCGTGAAGCCTCTTTATCATAATTCCTTATATTTATAACCTCTTGAAAAATTGAGTTCTATAATGATTTCCTTGAATTGGGTTATAACCCTAGGTTAATACTTCCCACTGCTTCCCTAAATTCTCAATAAGCAACTATACCTGTTGAATTTCTTACAGAACGTTTTGATTCAAATGGATAACATCTGCTCACTTGTGCCTATGCACGCACCACCATAATATTTACCTATCTGGTATCAAATCTAATGTAAAGCAGCCTAGTGTTGAGATCCTTCTTGAGCCACTTTTTTTCTCTCCGGTGTATGTGGCTCCTATAGTTTGAACAATCACTTTGTTCCTTTGTGTATATTATCATGAATCTTTTTCACCATCTAGTAACATGAGAGCATATTGATTTATAAGACAAGTTCGTCGTATCTCTAGTCCTCTCATATAGGATTAACTATTGGCAAGGGTTAAGCTGTCAGAATGATAATGGTCTCACAAGTGTTCACCTTTTTTTTCAACCTCATGGGTTTGTGGCATAGATTTCTTGTGTCAAATACTGTTAAGAGCATAATGCAACTTCATGTATTTTGAAACCCATATCATATTCAGGATGCTAGAATATTTTCATTTCGAGTTAAACTGGTTTTCCCTATATTCCATGAGACGATTGGTGTCACGCACTTGGCTATTTCTCTTTGAGGCTTATCATTGCCAAACAAGGCATATATGGAATGAAACAATTGTTGTTGTCTTTTTCATGACTCATAGTCTTTCAAGAATAACTGACACTAATGTCTTTATCCTTCCGATCATGCCTCCCATATATCACATGTCTAAAATGACTCACTTATTTTACATCTTAAGATCATGTACATGGTCCCTACATTACTAATGCATACTAGGAACTCTATGCCTCATTTGTCGAATCAATGATGTCATCACAATGATTAACCATGTCAGCGCTATTGGTAGTAACCTTCATGTCTCTTAGGATATAACATCCTGAAATTCCCTGCTCAGCACATTGATGGATTCTTGATTAACTCCAGCCCAATCTCGAATCTCGTTGTTCCTATTTATAGTAAACCTATGGGGGTTAAAGGTTCAAACATGTCAAATAAGAAGCATCATCCCGTGATCAAATATATTTGATAGGAAGTTTTATGGTCATATTCAAGCTAGCACATCTTAGAGTAATTGTTGGAGGTCGCCATAGGTTTAGTTTGGGTGTTCGGCGTGGGGATTTAGAGTTGAAGAAAGTGAACGGGTTATTCTTAAGATTTTCTCTATGAATATATTGGGTGAATTGTTAAGGAAGGTAAAGTATGTGTAGTCACATTAAGCCTTATGAAATCTTGAAGGAAATAGGCCAAACTATGAGTGTGATGTTTTCCTATTATTATCCTTCGTGTACCCGGTGTTTCATGTGTCTATGTCTAAGTAGGTAACTGGAAATCCTTTGTATATCGTTCCGATGGAGGTTATTGAAGGTGAAGTTAATGGATAGTTAGCTTATGAGAGGTACCTAATTGTCATCCTTGTTTAGATAAGTCCGAAAGTTGGGATTGCCTATGTTAATGTGTTATGGCAAAGTCTGTTAGTCGAGAAGGTCACCTTGAAGGCCGAAAGTTTTTGGAAAGAAAATATTTTCTCTTGATTGTATAGCAATTGGTTTTGATTTGAAAGGTACTTTCTAGGTGTTATGATTTAAAAATGTGCAGATCATGTCCAGATATTATTTTGATAATGCAGTGCTTGTAATGCTGAGATTAGTGTTATTGATATATACATTGTGGTGATTTGTTGGGTTGTGGATGTGTTGTTAGGAGTTATTTTGGTGTTACTCTAGCAGGTGGATAGGCCCAATTACAGGAGATACTCTGCCGAAAGTTTTGAAACATTTGGGAGTTAGTAAAATTTGGGAGCTTAAGATATGTGGAAGAAGAAAGGAGTTATGTTAAGTTTTTGGGGACGGACTCTACTCCTCATTCGAGGATGAATGTTCTTAAGTGGGGGAGAGTGTAGCACCCCCGAAAATTTTGAAGTAATTAAGCGCTATTAAGAAAGTTGATGTGTGTTAATTATATTATTTTGTGTGCAGACGAGGACTATAAATATGATGGATATCAATTGGATATCATAATAAGTGTACGAGGCATATTATAAGTGGTATGGGGCCTAAGGAGAGCCCTAACTCTAAGTCAAGTTGGAAATTACCTGATAGGCTAAAGTTCTAAATGAGTACGCACAAGAGCAAACTTTGGACACACACACACACACACACATATATATACACATATATATATATATATATATATATATATATATATATATATATAAGGAGTTATCAGATGAAGAACCTATCAAATGTAAGATCTTCGTGTCTAGTTTCTAACGCTTCAAACCGTTCGTCATTTGGAGACTCCTACAAGAAGTTATGACCAATTACCAAAAGCTAGTAGAATGTGACACTACCGCACCGCCTCATGCGCCGTGCCTGTGAAGATTTCTAGAACACTTCAAAATTTCATTTCTGTGCAATTTTTGGGTTTTTATAACCCAACTCCATTTTGATAAATAGCCTTTGGGGCTCATTTTGAAGGCAAAAACCTAATATCTTTAGAGAGAAGTGAGAGTGTTCTAGAGAGAGGAAGTAGATGAAGTGTTTTGTTCATCAAGATATTGTTCAAGCCTTGAAATCCAACAAGGAAATCTCACAAGATCTTCACTCAAGAGGTATGATTCAAACCCTTAGTCTTCAATTTCGAATTTGGGTACAAGATGGTTGATTAGGAGTATGATTCTTGAGTATGAGAGTATTATTTATACATGCATGTACCAATAAGATTTGTGGGAAGATTGTTGAACTCAAATGGGTAAAGATTGGGTTGAGGAGTGAAGTAAATCTTGTAGAAGAATCTTGTAGTTAAATTTGCACACCTAAGGATTGATAAAATGATCAAATGAGCTGAGACCATGAATATCTTCCTAATTTTGTTATGTCTCAAATATATTGAGATTGCTAGAATTTTTGGAACGTTGTAGTAATTTAAAAAAAGCTCAAAGTGAGGTATGTTGGCTAAACTACTTTCTTAGAAATGAATTTCCTGATGTCCCCGTAAGTTTTAAGTATTGTTGGCTCAAGTTCCTAATTCCTATATTCCAGGTTATCCCTTATAAACTTGATTATTCCGAATGAGCCTTATGTCGAAAGTTATATGTTCAAAGTATGGGTTGCGTATTAAAATATTATGGCTTTGAGTTGTATTTCAAATGAAAGCTAGTATGCTAAATTGTGTGAGAAAAACTCGATATGCTTAAGACTCTTAATTGCTCATATGTGTAACTAAAGTCTTGATTGGAAATGTCTTGTTGTGGATAATCTATAAAGATGCTTGAAAATAAAATAAGTGAATTAGGGATATAGAGTGTGACCAACGTGCCAAGAATGAAAGTTATACTTGTGGCTAATGGTGCCAATGAAATAGGATGATGTGGGAAAGATTATGAAATGAGTTTTGACTCAACTGTTCCAAAATTATTTCAAAAATAGAATTTCCTAAAAGCTTATGTACTCAAGTCATGCCCATATGTGGCTGTTTTAACAAATGATATGTTTTGTGAGTATTTTCAATATGTTTTGCGTTCTTACATATTCGTGAGTAGAAATTGTGTATTGCTCTTTTTGGAAAAAAGTATTTAAAGAATAAATGGTGTGTTACTTGTTGATGATTTTAACTTGCGCATGAATTGCCAATTATGTTACTCCATTTCTTGGAAAGAAATCTATTGTGCTTAAATTGTTCATTTATAATGAACTTAAAGTTGTGATTTCCGGAATATTATATATGTTGATATTTATGATGATGATACATGAGAGGGAAGAAATGAAAGTGTGGAATATCAAATACGGCCACCGTGCCTTGAATAAAGAATTTTGTGAATGGCCAAAAGAGCCAAGGGAATATTGTTGTTGTGATTGGTTGAAAATACTAGTGGAGATTCATACAATGTGAAAGATGATGAGGTAAAAATATTTGTACCTATGTTACCTTTGTGTGCAAAAATAAAAAAATATATTTTTGGGAAGTATCATTAACAAACCGAGGAAGGGTGGGTTGTAACAACCCACACCTAAAACTACATGTGCCGGTGTAGGAATGGATTATGATTATTCCCCTTATTTGGGATGAGATTGATGAGTTGATATTATTCCCATTAATTGGAATGAAACTGATAATAATTATGGATTGGAAAAGTCAACCCACATGGCATATGTGGGAAGGCGGCCTAGCTGATCGGGTGAAAACCGAATGCCATGTTGCGCACATAGTGGTACTACTCTTGGTAACACTTCTCTTTCGCATCACATGTCAAACCACATTATTCGTGGGGAGATGGCCTAGCCGATCGTGCGTGATCGGACTCCATACTACAAACACGGTGGTATATTGGTGCTAATGATCTCCCAACCAATAATATATATTAATTTTGTATTTTGAAAATTGTTATGTTTTAACTGGACATTTGGATATGGTTGATTGTGACATGTTGTTTATATGGTTTTCCTTTTCTTATATTGGCATTCTATTTTTGAAAGAGGATAGTTAGCTTTCATACTAGTACTATTCCATATGTTCTAACGTCCTTTTTGTCGAGGGCACTGCATCTTCAATGGATGCAGGTGGTTCATCTGTGGGCAACTTTGGTCCTCGTTAGCAGCTACTCCATATTTAGCAGGTTTTGGTGAGCCCTACTCTATTCCAGGCCTAATATCATTTGATGTTGTACTTTGTGCTTTGAGGTATAACCGGGGCCTTGTTGCCGGCATTTCCATATTATTTTTCAGTTGTACTTAGAGGCTCCGTAGACAGGTTGTGGGTGGTGTTTGATGTAGGGAATTGAACTACAAATGTTGGTATTTGGCAAACATGTTTTTCATTATATCTATAAACTTTTAATATTTTGGAACTTATGAATGAAGCTACTAATGGGAATGAAATGGGAGTTGTTAATGAAATATTTTCAATGTTTGATTAATGGAGTTCATCTCCTCTTTATTCATGGATGAGTTTGGGTAGAAGAAAATCTAATAGGCTTGCTCGGCTAGGTTCACTTGGTTGAGCGCTGGTCGCGCTCCCCTAGTTCGGGGCATGAGAGAGAGAGAGAGAGAGAGAGAGAGAGAGAGAGAGAGAGAGAGAGAGAGAGACGACGGAGATGAAGTGAGTAGAGAGTGAATTTTAGGCGAATGTAAAAGAGTGAGCCTACAAATTGAAATCAGGTTTCAAAGTAAAGTGGGAACGTGGGGAAAATTTTGATGGGAAGCAACAACAACAACAACAACAATAACAACAACAACAACATACCAAGTATTATCCCACACCGTAGGGTCTGGGGAGGGTAGTGTGTACGCAGACCTTACCCCTACCTTGTGAGGATAGATAGGCTGTTTCCAATAAACTCTCAACTCAGGCAAACAGAAGCACCACATTAGTGAAAATATAGACAAGAAGGAACAACACCACATTAATAAAAATTTGGATGGGAAGATGAAACATTAATAAATGTGGTTTCCCAGCATAACCTTTATTGGCCATTCATTTCAGTTGCCAGTAAAAGAGGATCCGTCGCTGGCTATTACTCATTTGCCAGTAAATTTTATACTTTAAAGAATAAATTAGCGGCAACTAGTCTATTGCCGCTAAATATTAGTCGCTAAAAGAAATTTTTGTGATAGTGGTACATCAAGTTATCAAATTTCCATCACAATAGGGAATTGGTCAGATCAGGAAAGATCAGCAGGCGACACGAGAAATTAACACAGTTATTGTGGCAAGCGGAACATTCAAAGACGGAGATAAAAAATAGCAATTATAGTGTCCAGTTGAGGAGAATTTATTTCTACCTCAACTGAAAATGCAAGGAATGGAGCAAATATGGATGCGAGGCCCGATGTGATCCATGAACCAGAGGAGAACGAGTCTATTAAAAAAACTACAAAAGAACTTGAAGCTGTTGTATTATTCATTCACTGGCCCGACAAAAAAGTCTATGTTGGGGCAGACCTAAGCCTGGAATTGAAAGGTAAGTTAATTGAATTTTTACGTACTAACACTGATTATTTTGCCTGGTTGCACTCAGATATGACAGGTATCCCACTGGAAGCAATGACTCATAAGTTAATGAAGATCCATTACACCTCCCCCCCCCCCCCCCATGAAGCAAAAGAAACGAAAGCAAGGAGCATTCATAAATCAAGTAATTTTAAGAGGAGGTGCAAAAACTTCTAAAAATTAGTTCAATTCGAGAGGTAAAATACTCTGACTGGTTACTCAATACTATTGTAGTACCAAAGAAAAATAGAAATTAGCGAGTATCTGTAGCTAATACTGATCTAAATCAAGCATGCCCAAAGATTCATTCATTTTACCGCATAATGATCAACTAATTGATTCTATTACTGGTCATGAACTTTTAAACTTTCTAGATGCCTATTCTGGGTATAATCAAATAAAAATGGATCCCCTAGATGAGGAAAAAACTTCTTTTATTACATATAGGGGAACTTATTGGTACAAAGTCATGCCTTTTGATTTGAAGAATGGTGGAGCTACGTACTAGAGGTTGGTGACCAAGATGTTCCAAGAACAATTAGAAAAAATCATGGAAGTCTACATCGATGACATGTTGGTAAAATCGGTACAAGCAGAAGATCATCTCAGGCATTTGAATGAAACCTTTGAAATACTCTGCAAGTATAATATGATATTGAACCCAGAGAAATGCACTATTGTTGTGGCCTTAGATAATTTTTTAGGTTTTCTTGTTTCTAACAGGGGGATCGAAGTAAATTCGGCTCAGTTTAAAGTGATTGAAGAGATACCATATATGCTCACGAGTAAAAAGAAAGTACAAAGATTAATAAAGAGAGTAGCAGCTCTAGGGAGATTCATATCTATATCCTTAGAGAAGTGTTTTAAATTCTTCTCGTTATTGAAAAAACAAAATCAATTTAAATGGACTGATGATTGTCAACAAGCTTTGAAAGATCTGAAGGCATATCTGTTAAAACCGCCTCTATTGTCAAAGCCAAGGGATGGAGAGAGATTACTCATCTACTTAGCCGTATCAGAAGTAGCAGTAAGTGCGGTATTGGTGCTAGAATAAAAAGGTACGCAATCTCCAATTTACTATGTTAGTAAATATTTTTTGGATGCTGAGACACGATATCCTCATCTAGAAAAATTAGCAGTAATGTTAATAATGGCATCAAGAAAGTTATGACCCTATTTTCAATGTCATCATATTTCTGTCGTAACAAATTAACCATTAAGGAATATTTTACATAAACATGAGTTATCAGAAAGATTAGCTAAATGGACAATAGAACTTAATGAATATGATATTGTTTATCAGCCTCCAATTATCATAAAGTCATAGGTACTAGGAAGTAAGACAATACCCAAATATGACCCTTTTACATTTGAAGATTAGATCAGGTAAATATTTGTACCTTATTTTTATCTTTAGATACTCGTCACCTCACATATACGTTATCCCCACATGTAAAACACGTAGCAAATAGACTAACAAGTACTAATCCTTCAAGTCAAGGTTAACCACCACACATACCTCGCTCCGCAATCAAAGAAATCAATCAACCACATCTTTGCCTTTTGAACAAGCCTCCAAACCAACCAAATCTAGCAAATTATCGATCAAACTGTTCAAATAAGCTTTAGAAACTACCCATCAATGAAAAAGGTTCAATTTTGATCATTTTTTAAAACGTCAACAAAAGTCAACCCCGGGCTCGCTTGGTAAAAACTCGAGGTTCGTACCAAACCCCGATTATTCATTCCCCATGAGCCCGGTTATATGATTTGTTTCAAAATTCGAGCTCAATTTGTGGTCTAAATCTCAATTTTACAAAAATCTCCAATTCTACCCAAATTCCTAATTTCTACCGTGGAAATCCTAAATTTGATGTTGAAATACAATGAAAAGTAATGGGGAATTGAAAAGAAATGAATTAAAGTCACTTACCAATAAATTTGGAAAAAAAAGTCTCTTGGAGAATCACCTCTAGAGTGTTTAGGATTGAGAAATGGTGTAAAATGAGCTAAGCCCCGATTGTTTCCTCTTTTACCCAACTGCAAATGTCGCAATTGCAAAGTCTTATTCGCAATTGTGAACATCGCAAATGCGAGACTAAGGTCACAAATGCGAACCCTATCACAGAAGTCCAGAAGTAACAATTGCAACAAAAAGATTGCAAATGTGAAGATCCCACCTTCGCAATTGCGGCCAAAGTCTTTACAAGTGCGAAGATGCCCTACTGTTGTCAGGCATTGCAAAAGAGATGCTGAGTAGTTTGCAATTGCGAACATTTACCTCGCAAATGCGAGGTTACCCAATCCCATCCATGCTCGCAAATGCGAACATTTGTTAGCAAAAGCGAGATCTGCATCAGAGATCAGATCTGGCATTGCACCAGCAACCTTTGCATTATTCAAACTCATCCAAAACACGTCCAAAACTCACCCGAGCCCCTCGGGATCCAAGCCAAATATAAACACAAGTGTCATAACACCATACGAACTCACTTGCATGATCAAAATACCAAAATAACACCTAAAACTAAGAATTGGACATCAAAATTTTCAAAGAAACTGAAGAACTTCCAAATTCACAACCGAACGTCCGAATCTTATCAAACCAACTCTGTTTTGCACCAAATTTTTGCAGACAAGTCTTAAATAGTAAAATGATATACCAAGTTCCGGAATCAAAATCTGAACCCGGTAGCCATAAAGTCAAACTACGGTCAAATATCAAAAATCTTTTAACCTTCAGATTACTAGTTTTCAATAAATCAAGTCAAATCAAGTTAGCAACTTTCGAATTCAATTCCGGGCGTACACCCAAGTCCAAAATAACGATACAGACCCACTGGGATCGTCAAAATATCGATTGTTTACATAAAATGTTGACCGTAGTCAACTCAAGTGATTTTTAAAGCTAAAATTCATGTTTTCTTCAATTTTTCACATAAAATCTTTCTGGAAAAAGACATGGGCTGCGCATGCAAATTAAGAAATACTAAAAAAAGCTAATCAAGGTCTCGAAACACGGAAATAAGCACAAGAACTCAAAATGACCTATCGGGTCATCACATTGTCCACCTCTAAAACAACGTTCGTCCTCCAATGGACAAAGAAAGGTATCTGGACTAGTGAAAAGGTGCGGGTATCTACTCCGCATATCAGACTCGGACTCCCAAGTAGCTGCCTCGACCGACTGACCTCCCTGCTACACTCTAACAGAAGTATAACTCTTAGATCTCAACTTCCGAACTTGCCGTGCTAGAATAGCCACCGACTCCTCCTCGTAAGTCAAATCCTTGTCCAATTGGATTGAGCTGAAATCTAACACATGGGACAGATCACCGTGATACTTTCGGAACATGGAAACATGGAACACCGGGTGAACTGCTGATAAGCTAGTTGGCAATGCGAGGATCTCAAAGGGTCCGATATAATTAGGACTCAACTTGCCCTTCTTCCCGAACCTCACCACACCCTTCATGGGCGAAACTCGGAGCAAAGCCCTCTCTCCAACCATGAATGCAACATCACAAACTCTCTGATCAGCATAACCCTTCTGCCTAGACTGTTCTGTACGAAGCCGATCCTGAATCATATTGACCTTTTCCAAGGCATGCTGAACCAAATCAGTACCCAACAACCTAGCCTCTCCCGGCTCAAACCAACCAACTGGCGAAAGACACTGCCTCCCATATAAGGCCTCATGAGGAGCCATCTGAATGCTCGATCGGTAGCTGTTGTTGTAGGCAAACTCCACAAGCGGCTAGAACTGATCCCAAGAACCCCCGAAATCCATAACACAGGCGCGAAGCATATCCTCCAATATCTGAATAGTGCGCTCTGACTGCTCATCCGTCTTGGGGGGGGGAGATGAAATTCTGTACTTAACTCAACTCGTGTGCCTAACTCATATTGTACAGACCTCTAGAATTGCGAAGTGAACTACGTGCCCCGATCGGAAATAATGGACATCGGCACACCATGAAGACAAACAATCTCACGGATATAGATCTCAACCAATTGCTCTGAAGAATAGGTAGCTGCCACCGGAATGAAATGCGCTGACTTGGTCAACCTATCTACAATAACCCATACTGCGTCAAATTTCTTCAAAGTCCGTGGGAGCCCAACAACGAAATCCATAGTACTATGCTCCCACTTCCACTCAGGAATCTCAGGTCTCTGAAGCAAACCGCCAGGTCTCTGATGCTCGTACGTCACCTGCTGGAAATTCAAACACCAAGCCACATACGCAACTATATCTATCTTCATTCTTCTCCAACAATAATACTGCCTCAAATCCTGATACATCTTGGCAGCACCAGGATGAATGAAATACCGCGAGCTGTGAGCCTCCTTAAGAATCAACTCACGAAGCCCATCCAAATTGGGCACACAAATCCGACATGGTATTTGCAAAACCCCATCATCTCCAATAGAAACCTTCTTGGCATCACCGTGCTACACCGTGTCCTTAAGGGCAAGAAAATGGGGGTCGTCATACTAACGCTCTCTGATACGCTCATATAAAGAAGACCGAGAGACCGTGCAAGCAAGAAATCGGCTAGGCTCCGAAACATCTAACCTCACGAACTAGTTGACCAAATCCTGGACATCTGATGCTAGCGGTCTCTCACCAACTAGAATACATGCAAGGCTACCCATACTCACAGCCTTTCTACTCAAGGCATCGACCACCACATTGGCCTTCCCAAGATGATAAAAAATGGTAATATTATACTCTTTTAATAGCTCTAACCACCTCCGCTGCCTTAAGTTAATATCCTTTTGCTTAAAAAAATACCTTAGACTTCGATGATCTGTGAATACCTCACACGACATGCAGTAGAGGTAATTCCTCCAAATCTTCAATGCATGAACAATGGTTGCCAACTCTAAGTCATGAACATGGTAATTCTTCTCGTGAACCTTCAACTGCTGAGACGCGTATACAATCACCCTACCATCCTACATCAATATTGCACCAAGCCTAATATGCAATGCATCACAATACACAGTGTACGATCCTGAACCTGTAGGCAACACCAATATTGGGGTTGTAGTCAAAACACTCTTGAGCTTCTGAAAGCTCAACTCACACTCATTGGACCACCAGAATAGGGCACCCTTCTGGGTCAATTTTGTCAATGGGGCTGCGATAGATGAAAACCCTTCCATGAACCGGCGATAATAACCTACCAAATACAGGAAGCTCCGAATCTCTGTAGCTGAAGTAGGTCTAGGCCAGTTTTGCTCTGCCTCAATCTTCTTAGGATCCACTTTAATGCCCGCAGCAGATACAACATGCCCCAAAAAGGCAATCGAGTCCAACCAAAACTCACACTTTAAAAACTTAGCATATAATTGACTATATCTCAGAGTCTAAAGTACAATCCAAAGATGCTGCTCATGCTCCTCTTGACTGCGGGAGTAGATCAAAATATCATCAATGAAGACGATCAAATAGAATCCAAATAGGGCTTAAATACCCGATTCATCAAATCCATAAATTCTGCTGGGATATTTGTCAAATCAAATGACATCACTAGGAACTAATAATGCCCATACCGAGTCCGAAAAGCTATCTTAGGGACATCTGATGCCCTAATCTTCAACTAATGGTAGCCAGATCTCAAATCAATCTTCGGAAATACTTTGGCACCCAGAAGCTGATCAAATAAGTCATCAATCCTCGGCAACGGATACTTGTTCTTAATGGTGACTTTGTTCAACTGTCGAATTATTACATATCCTCATCGTACCATCCTTCTTCTTCACGAACAACACTGGTGCACCCCAGGGCGAGACACTAAGTCTAATGAATCACTTATCAAGCAAATCCTGCAACTACTCCTTCAGTTCCTTCAACTCGGTTGGGGTCATAAGGTATGGTGTTGAAATCCTAAATTTGATGTTGAAATATAATGAAAAGTAATGGGAAACTGAAAAGAAAGGGATTAAAGTCACTTGCCAATGAATTTGGGAAGAAATATTTCTTGGAAAATCGCCTCTAAGTCCCGATTTCCCCTCTTTTACCTAGTTGCAGATGTCGCAATTATGAGACAAGGGTCGAAAATGCGAACCCTGTCACAGATGTCCAGAAGTTGCAATTGTGACAAAGGGATTGCAAATGCGAAGATCCCACCTTTGCAATTGCGGCAAAAATCTTCGCAAGTGCGAAGATGCCCTACTGTTGTCAGGCATCATAAATGCGACCAAGTGATCGCAAAAGCGATCCTGAGCAGTTCACAATTGCGAACATTTTCCTCGCAAATGCGAGGTTACCCAATCTCAAGCCCTACTTGCAAATGCAAACATTTGTTCACAAATGCTAGCCAGACCTCGCAAATGAAAGATCTACATCAGACACCAAATCTGGCATTGCACCAACAACCTTTGCACTATTCAAACTTATCTGAAGCACGTCCGAAACTTACCCGAGCCTCTCGGGCTTCAAACAAAAAATGCACACAAGTGTAATAATGTCATACAAACTCGCTCGTGTGATCAAAACACCAAAACAGAACCTATAACTATGAATTGGACATCAAAATACATGAAATTTTCAAAGAAACTGAAGAATTTTCAAATTCACAATCGAGCATCCGAATCCTATCAAATCAACTTTGTTTTGAACCAAATTTTTGCATACAAGTCTTAATAGTAAAATGAACCTATACCAAGTTCTGGAACAAAAATCCGAACCCGATAGCCATAACGTCAAACTACGATCAAACCTAAAAAATCTTTAAACCTTCAAATTACTAGTTTTTAACAAATCTAGTCAAATCAAGTTGGGGACTTTCGAATTAAATTCTGGGCATACACCCATATCCAAAATCATGATACAGACCCACCGGGATTGTCAAAATACTGATCCAGGGTCGTTTACATAAAATGTTGACCGTAGTCAACTCAAGTCATTTTTAAAGCTAAAATTCATTTTTTTCTTCAATTTTTCACATAAAATCTTTCCGAAAAAAGACATGGACTGTGAAAACAAATCGAGAAATATTAAACGGAGCTAATCGAGGTCTCGAAACACAAAAATAAGGACTAGAATTCAAAATGACCTATCGGGTCATCACGTGGAAGCATGTGCCTTCAAATAGGTACGAGAAAAGGAAGTTATTGATTTCATCTGAAGGAATATAATATGTAGATTCAGGGTACCAAGGGAAATTGTATGTGATAATGAGACACAATTCATGGTAGCAAAGGTCACTGACTTTTTCAAAGGATGGAAAAACAAACGGATTACATCAACATCGTATTATCACGTAGCTAATGGACAAGCAGAGTCAACAAATAAAATTATTATCAATAATATAAAGAAACGTTTGGAAGAATCAAAAGACAGGTGGCCTGAAGTGCTACTTGGGGTGTTATGGTCCTATAGGACAACGATAAAAATAAGCACGGGAGAAACTCCATTTTCATTTGTTTATGGTATTGAGGCACTAATTCTAGTGGAAATAGGAGAACCAAGCCTGAGGTTTGAACATACAAATGAATTATCCAATGAAGAAGAACTTCGTACAAATTTGGATTTGATAGAAGAACGAAGGGAAGCATCTTTGATACAGATGGCAACACAAAAACAAAGGATTGAGCGACATTACAACAAAAGGGTGTATCTTCGATATTTAAAGATTCGGGACTTTGTCCTTAAGAAGGTGTTTTAGTCAATTCATGCGGTAAATGCAAAGAGATTAAGTCTGAATTGGAAAGGACTATATCGAGTTCGAGGCATTGCTGGAAAAGAAGCATATAAGTTGGAGACCATGGATGAAAAGTGTCATCTTCCAATTGGAATGCGGTACTCCTGAAGAAATACTACTTTTGAGCAAGTATTCACGGTCATGTATCTCAAAGTTAATTACTTATTTGTTCATTAAAATTTTCCTAACTATTTTAGATGATAAGCAAAAAACTAGTCCGAATCAGATGATGACACTAGACCCAAAAGACATGCGGAATACTTAATTATTCTTAGTCTAGGTTACAATAATTTTGATGGGAAGGATTAAGCAGTCATCATCTTAAAAATTACCCCTGAGTCACGTGTGTATTTCCTTTTTCAGGGAAAGGACCATAGAGGGAAGTTGATCTAATATTCAAGTATTCATGCTTCAAAGCTCAGACACTAGGGGAACTTTGCATATGGAAGAAGTAAAGCCCAAAAGCATAGCTGAATGGACAAAGAAAATACCTTGAAGAAAATTTTGAATAATTTTCAAGCTCAAAGATTGAATGAGAAGTGAAGAGCTGAAGAATCAATAGAAAATTGAAGATTCAACGGAAAACTCCCAAGAGCTATTAGGTTAAGGCTACAAAAATAGTCACGGGATAATTATACCCATACTTGTAAACCTGCTATAAAGAAAGAAGTTATGAAAATAATGTACATGAATATTTATTTTGAAAGTTCAAATAAAATTTCTTCAAATTACTTCATATTTCATATTCTTACATCAATATGAAGATGAGACGCCATCTTTATTGGTATCATTTATATAAAAGGGCCCTCGTTTATAATTAAGATCATGTGTATTTAGTCGCGACATATTAAAGCATTCATTCTATTTAGATAATGCAGAAAAAAAGCTCAGAAATTAAAGAGCAAAGGCATACATAAAATATTCTGAAAGTTAACATTCATAAAAGTTTCCAAAAAACATCCAAAAAAATCCAAGAAACATCAAAAATCATTGCTAAAAGAAAAAACTAGGGAGCATCTTGAGAAGGCGCAGAAGGATCAACTTGGAGACTAGGAGATGAAGGCTGGGGATCAACATGATCAGTCTCTGAACCGTCTTTACTTAAATCACCCTTGGAACTTTCATCTTCGGGTGTAGAGAAACTTTGACGTTGCTGAATAGTTTCAACTGTATCCTTAGCCCTGAAAATCCCAGATTCGAGATCAAATACTTCTTGGTTAGCCTCAATCAGAGTTTCAAGAAGGGTGTTCATGAAGACTCAGCTCACATCCAGAGTTAGTTTATACTCGAGAGCCTCATAATCTTTCTCTAGTTGTTCAACTTTAGCTCTCAGTTCTTCTTTTTCAGCCTCGGTAGCTTCATAAGAAACCTTCAAAGGTTCAAGAGTTGCTTCAAGGAACTTGACCTTGTTAGAAGAGGTGTGGATTCTTCTTGGTCTTGAGTCAGTTCTTGAACCAGATCACCCGCATAAAATTCTTTTTTATTCAGAAGTTTTTTCAAACTCTGAATCTCCTCGGTGGCCCTTGAATGCTTCTTAGCAGAGGTGGCTTACATCCTATCTTTTTCCTTTTTAGTCTAATTGGCGGAAGCTTTCATTAATGCTAACTCAACAATAGTGATCCTAAGCTGCTGCTCTAAGGTCTCTTTTTCACCAGCCAAGACATCCTTCTCTAACTAAAGGCTCTCAAATTGCTCTTTCGGGTTGTCAGCTTCCATACTCAACTGTGCAACTTATTGCTCAGTCCAGGCTACTCTCCTCATCAGCTCTGCATATGTTAAATTGATCTGCAAAGAGGCAATGGAAAAGCGTTATAAACTTAAATATAGAAGAAGTAAAAGAGTTAAGAGAGGAAAAACATACCTTGAGAGCAGAATGAATAACATCATTCATCAGAGTGATAGAGGAGTGGGATTCAAGTTTCTCCCTCTTGAGGGGGCCAATTAAAGGTTTCAACCAAATCGTAGCTCGGTTGGATTTCATTAGTAAGTTCATGCCTTCGGGGACTTCGATCATAACCTGCTTCATACCTCTCCCAATGGAAGGGCCAGCTTCATCATGAGGAACAGCAGCAGGAGTAGCAGCAGGAGCAACATGTCTCATGGGAAGGGTCGCAAGAGGTGACTCTTCAAAAACGAAGCCAAACTCTTCTTCTTCACCCTCAAATTCTTGAGAAAAATGCTTCTCAACAAGACTTGAAGGGGGGTTCAAGGTAAGATCAGCATTATCATCCTTTGAAATTTCTAGAGGAGCATCTTAAGGCTCATCAACCAGGTGAAAAGACAAGGAGTCTGAAGGCTGGTTCTGAGGAGCATTGGATTCATCATCTAAGACGACGCGCCTCCTAACTCGAGTCTTCTTCAATAAGGAACCTTCATCTTCTTCCTCTTCATCAGAGGCACGTGATTCTTTATTTTTCCTCTTCGAAGAGGACACATTCAAAATCCTCTCCTGAGTAGTGTTAACATCGAGTCTAACTACATGAGCGCAATCATGACGGACTCTGCGGATTGTAAATCCTGAAAATTACAAAGGATGTCAAAATAAGAAGGAAGGAGTGAAAAATTCACAGTAAAGTACAATAACATATCGTGAGTTTTAACTTTTCACCCAAACTTTTGGGATAGAAACTTACAGGGTCTTTTCTCCATAGGAGTGGCAGACAACATTCTTTCTACCCAATCACGAAAGTCGAGAAGTTCACCGAAAACTTCCACGATTGTTGAAAAACAAGAAAATATGAGTAAGAAAGATAGTAATTTAAGGAAAAATAGCATAGTAAAGAAGCAAAGGGAAATACTCACGTGCAAAGTTTCACTTCTTGGGAAAGGGCATATTCTCTTCTCCCACTAAAGCACGGGTTGGGATAGCTACAAACCGAGCATACCAACTTCAGTCACAATCATCTTTAGGACTGACCAAGATTTTTTTGCTTCTCACTGCAAGTGTGAAAACACCCTCGCGAAAAAGCTTTGGGGAATACAGATGGAGGAGATAACAAAAAGAGAAAGGGGCGGAAAATAAACCCGATAAATAGCAAAGGCAAGCCACTTCCCTCCACATTATCGGGCCTATTTGCCCGAGGCAAACACTGAAATAATGACAGAACTCTATAATCACTGGGTTAATAGGAGGTTTGAATCCTAAAGTAAAATTATAAGTGTAGACGAACGAAGTGGTTATTCGGCCATCGGCACTAGGGGCTATGATTGGGAAGTCAGGTTTCTAATGACATTCTCAGCGTACTAAAGGGAGAAGTCCAGAGTTGATCAGAGAAGGATAGTGATCAGTATGTTTAAATGTTGCTATAGAAGAAACTTCTTTCTTCCATGCTTCACAGTCAGATTTAAAAGAAAATTCTTGAGGAACTATCTCTGAAACTAAAGGTTCAAGCAATGGTTCGGTTTGATCCGTAACTTTGGAAGAAGATCTTGGGGTAGATGTGGATTTAGCTTTAGAGGAAGAAGAAGGTTTAGAAGGATTTTTCTGAGAAGAGGTGGTGCTCCGGCTCGATATAGAGCCTAGGCTATGAAGCCTGCCACCTATATTCCTACTTCTGACCGGATTAAAGGAGAAAGTTCATCCACTATGATAGCACGTCTAGGATCAAACAATGAAGAATGGTTTGAAGATCATGAATCCATTCTTAAGTACAACAAAAGCACAAAGAAAAAAGGAGAGTTGCAAAGAAGACTTAGAAGAAAATGAATGAGAGTAAGAGAAGTTTTGGAAGATGCATGATGTCGTATTTATAAGGAAGAAGCATCATCATGAACCGTCATCATGGAACCGTCACGTCGAACTGACACATCCGCGAAGCCCTAAAAAGCCGCTGTAAACTACAGATCCAATCACAATAAGACACGTGTCTCGAGCATTAAATGGAAGACACATACGTCGCTTCACTTCTGAAGTAAATCATAATGATATCGGGAAGAGGCGGCAAGACATTCCCGTCATAAATAAACTTATCACTTTCCGAATATTCAGTTGAGAATATTCAAAAAGTGGGGGGACTATCTGTATTGGTGAAAAAATAGACTCTCCACGTGGACTGATGATATGTTGATAGGTGGCATAAGAGCCAAAGTGGTAAAGAAGAATGAAGGATAGGTAAAGCATGAGTAAAATACCCACGAGATTGCTTTACAAAGATGCTGTACCTGACAGTTGGAAAGGAGGATATAAGCGCTATATGAATAATTAAAGACTACGAGGAAGAAAGGTTCATGAATAGCCACGAATATGGAAAGAAATTGACATAAACCCTAGTTGTACGCGATTGACTATTATTACCATAACCGTTACAAATTACCCAAGTAACGGGCAATCAATGTAACAAATATTAGTAACGAGCGAGAATTAAATAGGACAAAATAGTTACATATTATACCCTTAGATAAACCCCCCTTATAATATTTTGTATGATCATTAAAGAAATTCACGAAATTATACTGTCAATCACGTATATTTTATTCTCTTCTATTTGAAGAATCTTGTTCTCTCTTCTTGGAAGGAAGCTACTATTATCAATAAGTTTTCATTTTCCTTATTCTCTCAGTATTTTGTTTTCATTATTTATTATTCGTCTATATTAGGAAAAGCGAAGTAAAATTAGTTATTAGAAACCCTAATTATTCTACTATTTGCTTTGACCACAAAAACTATCTTTTGATTATATAGTGACCAGGACGGTGAATTTTATAGACCCTCAGATTTCAGCGCCATAGGTACCGCCAAACGGTGACCTGCATGCTGAACTTTTATCTCTGAAAGTCTCTAAGCGTTGGGCGCCACAGGCACCGCAAAACGGTGTCCTGGGCACTGAATTCATATTTCGCTCATATTTCTTCAATTCTTGCTTCAACTTGCCTGCTTTCACTTCTTTTCATTTCAATGCTTCCTATACAAGAAAATAACACAATTAAGCTCAAAACTTCATAGTACACTCTAATTATCACTATTATTACACTAAAATGTAAGGCAATTATCGTTATATTATACGTATTTATAGCTAAATATCACCACCACATACTTAAGTATTTGATTGTCCTCGAGTGAACCAAAACTACACCAACTATCCTATCTCAAAACACATTCATAAGCACACAACTTGGAAGAACATATATCAATTAAGCACATTACACCTATGACTTTGGTTGATAACACCAATTAAGCTCTAGCATATGCACTTTCCATACACTTTCCACTTTTTATGTCAAACATATTAAAAACATGAAACCCACATAGACAATATACTCATGATAATCCTAAGCCTCACAAACCGACTCAATATCATAAAGTATTTATGGCCCGAACACTCGTCATAACCGAAAAGTCTAATAATGCTACTTATCAATGCAAAATTATGTGCCCTCGCAACAAACAAAAGAGAACAGTTAGTCTACATATTCAAGTCAATTGTTCAAATGTAATTTAAGGACTCACACATACGAAAGAAAATCACTCACTCTCACAAAGAAGTCATATGCATGCAAAAGGTGCCATAGGCTTGCCCATTATGTAAACATCAACTAATGTAGGTCGCTCAGTCTAAAATCAATTAGGACTTTATTAAGGTTGTAATGTTGGCTAAGAGACGGGCAGGATAAATATGGATAATTGTGGCTAACCCTTCTAAGAACTTTACTACATCACATATTAGAATTTAAGCACAACTCTCTTCGACCCAACTTTCAATATCACAAGTAAGATTACCCCTAAAATATTTTCTCCTTCTTTAAGCACTACTTTAACTCACACTCACAAGCAAGTACAAGATGTACTTATTTCTTTTGCTATATTTTTTTATTTCTTGCAATTATTTTCTTTTTTTTTTGTATTCTAAATTTGTTTCTCGTACTTTGCACCCCACGCTAATGGTGTTTTTCTTATGATTCAAGTGTATCTTTATTTGTTTTATTGGTTTCACTCAACGATTACCAATGTTCCCTCCTTACTTCTTTCTAGCGCTCACTTTTAAAAATTCAAGTGCTTTAAAAGTTAAAAGGATCAAAACAAAGTCGATTAAGAACGAATGGGTATAGGCTTGTAATAAGGTGCCAAAAGAAAGGTCTATAAGCTCAAAAGGCTAACCAGTAATAATTTATTTGTGGTACAAATAAAGCTCATAATGATTAAAGAAGGCCTAAAATTATTTTTTCATACGGAAAAATACTAGGATTTCGCTTCAACTTACATGTCGAACAAGTTCTAGAACCATATACAAAAATATAGAGAAAAAATTTCACTTCACACATGTCAAAATTCACTAAGGACGGTCCCATTCCGACTTTCAATCAAGCTAGTATTCACAAAGCCAAGAGATATTAAACATAAAGTACAAAGTGAACATAAGACAAGAAAGCAACCATAGGCATCACAAGGCATGCTATCCAATTAATCAAGGCATCATCAAAATTTTAAAACTCAGGAAAGGTAATACATATGTCAAGACCTAAATATTCTACTATCAAACAAGTCAAAGGCGCCTAGGAATCACATCATTTTTTCCTTTTATTTTCTAAATCCAAATCTATTCTAAAAGTAAAAACTTGAGTCGGTTCAAGTTACATACCTTGGAAAAGAATCAAGTCACAAAGAAAAATTAAGGCGGATTATTATTACCTAAAGAAAAGTTTTAAAAAATATTTTCATTTTTTTTATTTTCATTTTTTTATATTATAATTTTTAACACACTACTACTACAACTAATAAACTACTAACTAATACAAATAAACAAGAATACCTCCACCCCACACTTAAAGTTGTGTAATATCTTTAATGCACATAAATGTAATTAAGAGGGTAAAAAATACTCTCTGAAAAACCAAAGGCTGAAGCATTAGCAGCTTATGGGATACTCAGACTTCTTCCAGACAAGGTGTAATGATTCGATAGGTCGTTTTGAGTTCTAGCTCCCCATTTCATGATTTGAGACCTTACGTAGAGTTATTTCATTATTTATGAATTGCGTGTATGGTCCTTTTTGATTTCCGAAAAGTTTAAATGTGATTTTTCAAAGAAACTTTGATTTTGTAACTTAGTAGTTATTGTAGTTGACCATGGTCAACATTGATGGTAAACAACATCGGATTGGCATTTTAACAATTCTGATAGGTTTGGTTGGGGTCCCGAGTGACTCGAGGTCGTTTTGGCACTTATTATGAAAAATTGAAAATTTGAAGTTACGAACTCTGAAATCTTTGAGTTTTGATGTGTGATTCTTGATTCTTGATGTTCATTTGGTATTTTGAGCTTACAAACAAGTTCATATGAAGTTTATATACTTGTGTGAATGTTTGGAGCGGAGCACGGTGGCTCGGGTGAGTTTTGGAGTGGTTTCCAGCTATTTTTACATAATTTGCAGCAACTGTTGTGCTGGTGGTGCATTGTGCATCGCGAACGCGTAGCTAGTCTTGCGTTCGTGAAGGGGAAATTGGGGCAGGAGTGATTAACACTACGTGACCTAGGGCGATTTCACTGTCACTACCCAAAAATCCCACATTTACGTTCGTGATGGCACCTAGTCTCTACGACTAGGTAAGTCTATCACACAACAACATCTGACAAGATATAACAATTTAATATTAAATAAAATTGAGTACAATGGCCCAAAACAAAGCCAATATCATAATACAACTTTCACAATCCCAAAATACGGTAATACAAAGTCATAAGCTCTGCGGAGAGTGCACAAGACATTCCAAAATACAATACTGTTTTGGATTAAAATCAAGCAGTAGCATAAATAAAGTAAGATGGTGACTCTGAGGCCTGCGAACGGAACGGTAAGAATACTTTGAAGTCTCCAACTGCACAGGTACAAATCTCAAAACCAACACTATCTGAAGTACCTGGATCTGCACAAACAAAATGTGCAGAAGTGTAGTATGAGTATCCCACGGCGGTACCTAGTATGTATCAAGACTAACCTCGATGCAGTAGTGATGAGGTAAGTCAAGACACTCACTAGACACAAAATCTGTGCAAGATATTAGCATAAAGCTAACAGTGGAAAGATAATCACATAAAGCTAACAATAGAAAGATTATTAATATAAAACGAACAATGGAATAATAGAAATAACAAATGGCAACAAGAAGTAAATAGGTAATAAAGAAACAAAATAATCAAAACACAGTTAAGGTATGAATAAAATCAATTAAAGAAATAATTTGTTCCAACACAACATATAGTATTCATTGATCTAGAGAAGGCCTATGATGAAGTCCCAAGAGAGGTTTTATGGAGATGTATGGAGGCTAGCGATGTCTCGGTGGCTTACATTAGGGTGATTAAGGACATGTACGAGGGAGTGAAGACTCAGGTAAGGATTGCGAAAGGAGACTCGGATCATTTCCCATGAAGATGGGGTTACATCAGGGATCGACTCTTTGCCCATTTTTGTTTGCCTTAGTGTTAGATGTGCTGACACGACACATACAAGAGGAAGTGCCATGGTGTATTCTATTTGCTTATGATATAGTTTTGATTGACGAGACGCGGGGAGGAGTTAACGCTAGGTTGGAAGTTTGGAGACAGACGCTAGAGTCTTAAGGTTTCAAACTGAGTAGGTAAACAAACGGAGTACTTAGAGTGCAAGTTCAGCGATTGGATGCATGAAGAAGAATTGGAAGTGAAGATTGGTAATCAATTCATACCCAAAAGAGATAGTTTCAAGTATCTTGGGTCTATTATTCAAGAAAACGAGAAGATTGACAAGGATGTTATTCAACGTGTTAGAGCGGGGTGGATGAGATGGAAGCTCGCCTCGAGGGTTTTGTGTGATAAGAATGTGTCATATGGACTTAAGGGCAAGTTTTATAGAGTGGTGGTTAGACAGAATATGTTGTATGGGACTGAGTGCAGGCCCGTGAAGAAGTCCCATGTCCAGAAGATGAAAGTAGCTAAAATGAGGATGTTGAGATGGATGTGTTGGCATACCAAGAAGGAAAGGATTAGGAATGAAGTTATTAGGAACAAGGTAGAGTGGAATCTATAGAGGACAAGTTGCGGGAATCGAGGTTGAGATGGTTCGGACATGTGAAAAGGAGAAACATAGATGCTCCGGTCAGGAGGTATGAGGGGTTGTCCATGGCGGGTTTTAGGAAGGGAAGGGGTAGGCCTAAGAAGTATTGGAGAGAGGTAATTAGGCAGGACATGTCGTTACTTCAGCTTAACGAGGATATGACCCACAATAGGAATATGTGGAGGTCGATGATTAGGGTTGTAGTTTGACAGATAGTTGTGTGCTCCTCCTAGGCTTACTAGTAGTACAAGGATTATTTTTGTATTATCTTATCATGGCTCTTTATTATTACATGTTGTGTCATTCGCGCTCGTTATCATATTACATTGTTGTTACCATTGGTTGCTACTTGGCTACTTTATCTTATCTCCACTTTTCCCTAAGCCGAGGGTCTATCGAAAATAATCTCCCTATCTTTATAAGGTAGGGGTAAGGTCTGCGTACACACTACCCTCCCAAGACCCCATTTATGGGATTACACTGGGTTTGTTGTTGTTGTTGTTGTTGTTGTTGTTAAGTCGTTCCAACACATGATTTACAACAAGAACTACACCGAGGCACCACACCTCATAATCACTAATCATTAGCCACAATCACGAATCTTACACACATGGCACATCGTGCCAACATTATCAATCACCTTCGCACGGAAAATATCTCATGCCACAACATAAGTCTCACTCGCATGACAAAGTCCATGTGCCACCACGTACGTCGTATCTGTGTCAATTGCCAATAATATGTCCAAAGGATTAATTTAATTAAAGTAAGTCATGATGACAATTTAAATAAAGTACGTGTCAAATGAGATGATGAGTTTATTTTAGGAATCAAAAAGTAAAATAAAGTAAAATTTATACAAAGTAGAGCATCAAATGAGATGATGAGTTTAGTTTAAGAATCAGATAAGGTAAGGTAAAATGACAAGTTAAATAAAGTAAAGCATCGAAGAAGGTAACGAGTTCAATTTAATAATCAGTTAAAGTAAAGCGTGATAATAATTTAAATATAGTAAAGCGCTGAGTGAGATAATGAGTTTATCTTAAGAGTCAAATAAAGTAAATCATGATAGCAATTTCTTTATTTAAAACTGTTATATTACCAACAACTCAATAGAATATGAGATAATGACTCCACGCAAGTAAATTCATCTTGACAACAAATTCACCAAGTAACAACGGAGGCACAAATTAGCACATAAATACAACACAACAAATCACGACAAATGCATGATTCACACCAGAAATCACAATCGTTCCGACACAATAATAACAACAAGAGTTTCCTCGAGGTACCATACCTCATAATAACAATACACAAGTCACAAATCACAAATCACAAATCTTTCATATATCGCCGTGTGAGCCTTGCATTTATTTTAAAAATATTTTTTCGAAATAGCTTCACGCGGTTTACCCCTCTTATCTCGCCGCATGTGCTTCAAATGAAGTAATTCCCCTTTCTAGCATCACGCGCATAAATCCCCCTTATCCCGCCGCATGCACATCAATATCACCACCCTTATACTGCCGCATGCGCATCTCATCACAACACAATAATTAACTCGCACCACACGTTACCATATGCCACAACATTTCCACAATAACAATACCAATTCCAAAACATTTCTCGAACCACATTACTAATGCAACAATAATACATAGCCCACTTCTCAACAACAAGGTATACAAGTCTCAACGACAACACAAGAAAACAAAAGAATAAACTAAATCATGAAAGATATTCCATGAAATAACAACTACAAATAAATTCATAAGAAGAAACTCAATAATGAAAGATAATCAATGTATTAACAATTTCAATTAAATGCATACAAGAATAAACCCAGCAATGAAAGTTAAAACATGCAGTAACAACTTCAATTGAATACATGAAAATAAACTCAACAATGAAATATATAAAATGTAATAACAACTTCAATTAATGCATATAAGTAACCTAAGAGTCTAAATCGGATAATTTTCACATATAAACATGTGTACACACTCGTCAGCTCATGTACACGTCTTTTACATAATTTAAATAGTGCAATTAGACCAAATCCTACGAGGAAGTTTTTCCCACACAAAGTTAGGCGAGATAATTACCTTAATTTGGCCAATTCAATATTCAAAAATAGTGTTTACTTTAAAATTCGCCTCCCTAGGGCTCAAATATAATAAAAACGACTTAATATCATCAAACAATGCAAGAGAAACTAATCATTAATGAAGTCATGATCTTTACACAATTTCTCAAAAGTCAACCCCTAGCTCGCCCGGTCAAAACCCGAGTTCAAGAGTAGATCTCAACTACCCATTACCCTAGGAGTCCATATATGTATTTCGTTTTCAAATCCGAGTCCAATTCGACTCTCAAATCCCAAATTTTTATTTTTCAAAACATAGACAAAATTTACCAAAACTTCTCTTCAGATTCCATGGATTAGAGGTTAAATCTCACAACTAATCATGTAATATAATTGAAAATTGATCAAAATCACTTACCCAATAGTTGTACGTGAAAATCCCTCCTCAAAATCGCCTCCTATCGAGTCTAGGGTTCTAAAATATGATAAATGAGCTAAGTCCCGAAATTCCTCTATTTTGATTAGCCGCAGAAGTCGCAAATACGAACCCTCGCAAATGCAGCGTTTGATGAATTCAAGGAAAAGTCACAAATGCGACCCTGACTTTGCATTTGAGAAGCCAGGCCCTTCGCAAAAGTGATTGTGTGATCGCAAATGCGATCAAGCCAGTCCAGGTCCCCCCATCGCAAATGCGAACCATCCAGAGCCAGTAAGCCTTGCAATTCAGTTCCCACTTCGCCAATGCGAGGTCCATAAATGCGAACGGTGTCTCATATTTGAGAGACCTGAGGCTCCAACAATGAACCAGCAAAGATGAAGCAGCTCGAAAACACTCTGAAACACGTTCAAAACTCACCTGAGCCCTCGAGGCACTACACCAAGAATACAAACAAGTCCAAAAATATCATACGAACTTGCTCACGCGATTAGAATATCAACATAACATCCGGAACTACGAATCAGACATCAAAACACATGAAATTTCACAATGAATTCATGAATCGCTAGAAAAACAACCAAGCGTCTAATTCCTATCAAACCAACTCGGAATGACACCAAATTTTGCAGACAAGTTCCAAACAACAAACTTGCCTATTCTAAGTTCCGAAACCAAAATCTGAATCCGATACCCATAAAGTCAACCTACGGTCAAACTTAAGGAAGTTCTAAACCTCCAAATTGCCAACTTTTGGTAGAACACGCTAAATTAACTTAGGAACCTACGAATTTAAATCCGGGCATATGCCTAGGTCCAAAATCACCATCAGGACCTAACGGAACTGTCAAAACTTTGACCCGAGATCAAATACACAAAAGTCAAACTTGGTCAACTCTTCTAACTTAAAGCTTCTAAAACGAGAATCATTCTTCCAAATCAATCCTGAATCGCTCGAAAACCGAAACCAACCATACACACAAGTATACATAATATGAATCTTCTTAAGACCTTACATTACCGAACTGAATAAAATGCTCAAAATGATTGGCCGGGTCGTTACATTCTCCCCCACTTAAACATATGTTCGTCCTCGAACGTGCCAAGAGTCGTCCCAAAACCATCAAATCATTGTATATACTCACCATGCCCATACCTATAGGTGATCTCATGTCACCCCAATCCATATGTCTCACAATACAATCTAACTGCAGACTTTTCTTGAACGTTAGCTCACAACCCTTACAGCCCAATCTCCAACTTCTGAAATTCATTATAAGACCCGATTCTCGCATTTATACGTTGTACAAGTCTGAAAAAGCCGTGCCAATCCATAACCATATCCCAAGACATAACCACACGATATACCACATAGCTCAAATATGCATAGCAATAACTTCCGACCACAATAGTTGCTCAATAATAAATCCGGTACCGGCAACAAACCTCATATCAACTAAAACCTTATTCTGAACCTATGTAAACTAATGATGAAAGAAACACGCATATACTCATAACCACTCATCAAATCAACAAGTCATGGAGCTCTCTTGCCCAACAAGAACCATAGCCAAAAATCGAAGCTGACTAGTGACACTATTCTTCCAAACATACATTAATCAAATCTGATGGTACTCATTTCAGGTCCAACAACCTCACCTCACCCAATATAAACTGCTCTACCAACATGCCACACCAATCCTACCTAGGACCACATATCATGTAATCGGTGCACCAATTAAACAACAACTCGAATGTACCTATTGATGGAAAAAGAATCAAATGAGAAAACTGTCCCACAAGCTCAACGGGTATCACCACAAGGTGCAATGCCATCAATCCATTACACCAAGAGAAACCAAAACACACGAAACAAACACAAAAGCTCACATCCCATCATAATGCCGATGTGATACGTGACCCAATCCAAATACCGGTCCCCATGCGACATCTCGAGCCATGATGCTCATAATCCATAGCCATATGCATATCAACAGCAAACACGCAAAGTGCACGACCATAACCATGGAAAACGGATAACACAATGTACCACAAACTGGAAAACAATAACCAAGGAGCAGTCAACCATGCAACACCCCAAGAGACATTCGCTCAAATTTCGCCACAAGGCCCAAACAGTATCGCATCATGTGTGTAAATAGTCAACAATCTCACAACTCATCGTGGCATAGAAGAGTAACACATGGAACACATCAGAACATGAATAAGATCCACTCCAACCGATATCACACCCTTCCATAATAACTGTGCTAAGTAGACAAATTCGACCCGATATAGAACACACATTCTTGTATGGCCTACCAGTGGCCTCCAAATCATTTTTGATCCTCCCGAAATAAGTAGATAATCTCAGAAAATCCCACAATAACATATCCAAAGGACACACACTCAGTCATCAACCTCTTAACATACCTTTACCATTCACAACCATGGAACAATCTGTCTTCGAGAACCCTCTTAGTCTTCAAATCCCTACAATTCCAGAATCTCCATATTCGATCCCAACTACACTACTTAAATAACTGACACATTCCTCATACACGATCATCCAACGAGATATACTTACATAATCCTTTTGTGCCACAGAGCAAAACCTGAACATCAGCGACCGATCAATCAAGAGATTACAGTAATACTGGTTAGGCATCCACAAATCAAAGCACAATGCGCCTTTTGGAGTGTGCACATTTCTCAGGTGGTATAAAATAATGCTAGCATTTTTCTAAACATCTTAAATCATCCCTGCTATCAAGAACTCATGACCCCATACAGGAAAAAATCGTAACACGCAACATGTTCTTATGCCGGTAGCAGACATCGGGCTCAATCCGTAGTCGACACTATCAAGAACTCTTCAAACCCCGTCTGCACATAACCAAGCTATCAGAACTGACTTTACCCAACTCAACCATGCCACGCAAGCCGCCAAACCCAAGAGTATTGCCATAAAACACCGATAAAGCATCACCACACCAAAGGAACCAATAACCTTTATTACTATGCTGACCCATTTCTTCGAATCCTTCTCGACTTGCCTTCAAGTTAATACTTCTCCTTGTCGGTACACTAATATCCTAAACCAAATCTCACTGCAATAGATCCTAGCATAAACCATGTCGTCCCAAAGCCCATAAACTACTGTATTTTCTCTGAAACACCTAATAATATTGCAGCCGAGATACCCACTCTGAAGAGACCTTCTGTGAATCGGAAGTTATTTCTCTAACCTCTATGATACTGAAATGTAGAATTAATAAAGACACAGAAATACCGCGAGTCTCAGCACTAACCCATGTAAATTTCAGATCTTAGCCATTTACAATTCCGGGGAACCCTCAAATACCACATATATACCTCGGACTAGAACTAAAATAACACATGGCCATGCAATCTGATCTCCGATAGCAAACTCCCCCACTTGGGGCGAAGCCATAGGGCATAACATTTGATGATACACAATACCAACCTTCATAAGCTCGCCTAGCACCCATCATAAGATACCTCAAATCATCTATTAAATGCATATCCATCCTCGTAACAGCCACGCCCACTTTCTCAAGTTCCTTGAATGATAATATGTACCTTCCACTAAATAGAAGTCCCATACAAAACACATAACCTCTAATACCACCGATTAGCCTCAAATCAACATTCCCCCAAGACCCTACCACGATCACAACAACTAGGAAATCAATTAAATCTTTACAAGCTCATACTTACCAACCAGATACCAGAACCCACTGCATCCTACACATGAATAACTGAAATATCTACCAATACATCAGTATCCTCAGTCTGGACAACACCTCGAGACAATGATCAAGCATCCATATCCCCTTCATAGCCCATCCGTAACATCACAAACTATCGGTACATAGCTGATACCGAGTGTGCAACATCATATATGAGTGGATGTAAGGGAATATAAGATATATGCTTCAATCTGAATCAACGGCATACGATAAGGAATGAAAGAAGTGGAATTTCCTAATAGATCTTTAGCCTCTCGAAGATAAGTATATATGTCTTTGTATTGATCCGTAAGATTCTACTAAACTTGCTTATGACTCGTAGAACCTAGAGCTCTGAGGCCAACTTGTCACGATCCAAAAATCCCACCATTAGGATTATGATAGCACATAGTCTCTACGACTAGGTAAGCCTATCACACAACAACATCAGATAAGATATAATAATTTAATATTAAATAAAATTGAGGACAATGGCCCAAAATATAGCCAATATCATAATACAACTTTCACAATCCCAAAACTCGGTAATACATAGTCATAATGTAATGACCCGACTGGTCGTTTTGAGCTTTTGCATTCAGTTCGGTGGTTTGAGGTCATGCAGAAATAAAAGGTGTACTATGACTTGCGTGTATCGTTAGTTTCGGTTTTCAAGTTGTTCGGGATTGATTTGGAAGAATGATTCTCATTTTTAAATTTTTAAGTTGGAAGAGTTGACCAAGTTTGACTTTGTATATTTGATCTCGGTTCAGGATTTTGATGGTTCCGTAAAGTCCGTATAGTGATTTCGTACTTGGGTGTATGCCCGAATTTGCATTTGGATGTTTCTAGAAGGTTTTGGCACTAACTGGCAAAAATTGGAAATGTTGAAGGTTTGGAAGGTTGATAGGTTTGACCGAGAGTTAACCTTGTGGATATCTTATTCGAGTTGCAGTTCTAGAAATTGGTATAGGTTCGTTGTCTCGTTTGAAACTTGCATGCAAAATTTTAGGTCATTCCGAATTGATTTGATATGGTTCGGCATGAGTTTTAGAAGTTGAAAGTTCATTAGTTCATTAAGCTTGATTTAATGTGCGATTCGTGATTCAGATGTTATTATGTGTGATTTGATGCCTCGAGTAGGTCCGTGTTATATTTCGGAACTTGTTAGTATGCTCAGATGGGGTCCCAGGGGCCTCGGGTGTGTTTCGATGGGCTACGAGCCATCTCTTCATATTTTTTGAAGTTGCTAGTTTTTCTGATGTCTCCGATTCATCGTGTTTGCGGAAGGATGTTCCCGATTGCGATGTGCACTGTGGGTGGCTAGGAATTTGCACATCGCAGTCGCAAGACTACAATCTCGTTCGCGGAGCCTCTGGGGAGATGTTCATTGCATTCGCATTTGTTGCCTCGCGATCGCGTAGAGGTAGAGCTAGGGGGGCAGAGATTGGCTTTCACGTTCGCGTACCAGACCTCACATTCTCATAGGCTAGTTTTGCTAGGAGTCACGACGCGAGCTTCTGGCAGTGTTCGCCTAGTGTGATTTTGGGCAGCTGGTGATTTTATCTTCGCGATCGCGAAGAGGGTCCCGCGATCGCGAAGAGGAACCCCTGGACAGACTTATAAGTACTCTATTTTGAGGTCTTTTGTTATTTTATCACTTTTTAATTAGAGATCTCGCTTTTGGGCGATTTTGGAGGAGATTTTCACGATTTGGATTGGGGTAAGTATTCTTGACCCCGATTTAGTTATATTTCATGATTCCATCCTTGTGTTTTTCATGTAATTTATGATTTGAATTGGAGAAACTGGGGTAGTAAAATCTTTTCTAAAACATAAATTGATGATTTGAAAGCTGATTTGAGGTCATAATTGGATGATTTTGGTATGGTTGGACTCGTATCGGAATGAGTGTTCGGGTTTTGTGAGTTTTGTTTGGTTCCGAGGTGCGGTCCCGGGGTTGACTTTTTGGTTTTCATTAAATATTGAAGCTTTATTATCCAGAATTATTTCCTATAGCTTTTATTTATGTTATTAAGTTATTTTAGCTAGATTCGGCTCGTCCGAAGATTGTTTCACATGGGAAGGGCTTCTTAGAGTATTGATTTAGCTTCTTTGAGGTAAGTATCTTGCCTAACTTTATGTGGGGGAAACTACCCCGAAGGATTTGGTTTAATTGCACTATTTGGATTGTATGAAAGACGTGTACATGAGGTGACGAGTATGTACACGGTCTTATGTGTGGAAATTGACCGTATTAGACTCTTAGGCTTCTTATATGCTTTAATTGAATTTGTAATTACATGTTCTACATTCCATTGTCTAGTTTATTCTTATATACTTTAATTGAAGTTGTTAGAACATGTTTTATCTTTCGTTGTCGAGTTACTCTTATATGTATTTAATTGAGGTTGTTATTACATATCATGCCTTTCATAGTTAGGTTTATTCTTAAGCAAGTAATTGAAGTTGAAGTTATTGAGAGCTATTAACCTATTTTAGTTGAAGGGTTTATTTTATGGAGTATCTTTCATTATTGTGTTGTTTCCCGTTTCATTCTATTAGAATTGAGGTCCTTATACATATTGTGGTTGAGCCACGAGCTATCTATTTTGGTTATATTTGTATTGTTGTTTTGGTAATGTTCTGGCCTATAGACACGTGTGGTACGAGTTGATATGTCGTGTTATTGTAATTTTGGCAAATGTGGATTTGTTGTATGGATTGATTGTTGCTATGCAGACCATAAGGGTGGTATCTCACTGTTGTTGATTGTGCGGAGTGATACAAGAGGCTATTGATGTACTGTCTGGGAGGAGTGATACCAGTGGCTATTGATATATTGTCTGGGCAGAATCATACGGGTGGCTATTGTGTTAATTTTCTAGGCGGAGCGATACGGGTGGCTATTGTATTATTGTCAACGCGGTGGGATAAGGGTGGCTATGTGAGGGATGATATGTGATGGCCTCGGGGCATATTATTGATGATATTCGTTTGGTGGTGTGACTTTCTTGTGTGTGTCATGCATATTACGCAATTTGTTGTGTTGTTTCCAATGTGCTACTCGATGTCACAGATATTACTTGTTGACTTGATCTGTGATAGTACACTTGCACATGCATACTCTGCAAAATGCCATTTATACCAGTACAAGAGTATGATATTTGATGATCATTGACCATGTACATGCTTTCTCGTATATTTGCTTTCTCTGCGGTATAGCTGGACTGGTAGCCTTTGATCACACCGGGTGGTTTGTGTTATTGAGCTTGTGACCCTGCCGGACAGATTGTGATATTGAACCTGTGACCATACCGGGCGGGTTGTGATATAGAGCATGTGACCACACCGAGTGGATTGTGATAGTGAGCCTGTGACCATGTCGGGTGGATTGAGATATTGGAACATGAGTTTTTCGTGCAATATGTGAGTTGTCCATGCGGTTGTGATTAATAATGTGGCATGAGGTACCATGTGTATATGATATGTCATTAGGGACTGGTGATTTGTGGTTATGAGGTGTGGTACCTCGGGGTGGTTTTGTTGTAAACCTTGTGTGAGAACGACTTGATTATTGTCATTAGTTTTACTTAATTTATTTTACTGGTACTTTAAATGTGTTATGATTACTTTACTGTTTTATCACATGTTTATTTTCTTGTTGCTATTTTACTGATCCTTACTTCTATTATTAGCTTTATACTGATATTCTGCACATGTTACTATGTCTAGTAGGTATCTTGACTTGCATCTCATCACTACTCTACTGAGGTTAGTCTTGATATTTATTGGGTACCGACCATGGTTAACTCATACTATACTTTTATATATTTTTATGCAGATTCGGGTACCGGAGATAACGGACTCAGGCAGAGTTAGTTTCTTGATCGCGAGGATTAATGGTAGAGCTGCTTGGTCGTCGTAGTTCCTTAAAATCCTTTCTTTTACATTTATACTGTCAAATTCCTATCCGAACAGTATTGTATTTCTAGACATTTGTATGTATTCAGCTAGAGTTCGTGACTCTGTACTACCTAGTCTTGGGAATTATAGTGGTTATCACCGTGTTGGCATGTATCACTTTTAAATTTCTTATTTATATTAAATTCCGCTTTATAATATCATGTTTAATTGGTTTCAATGTTGTATTGATCGACTTACCTAATTTTAGAAACTAGGTACCATCACGATCCTTAAAGTGAGATTTGGGTCACGACAAGTTGGTATTAGAGCTCTAAGTTCATAGGTTCTACGAGTCACGAGCAAGTTTAGTAGAGTCTGGCGGATCGGTACGGAGACGTTTGTACTTATCTTTGAGAGGCTACGGAACTATTAAAAAATTTTACTTCTTTCATTCCTTATCGTACAACATTGATTCGGCTTGAAGCGTATATCTTATATTACTTTGTATCCACTCGCATATTATGTTGCGCACTCAGTATCAACTATGTACTAACTATTTATGATAGAACGAATGGGCTATTGGGGGGGGGGGGGGGGGCTATGGATGCTCGATCATTGTCTCGGGGTGTTGTCCACTGAGAACGTGGATGTATTGGTAGATCTTTCAGCTGTTCATGTGTGGGGTGTGTTGACATCCAATTTTGTCCCTCCTTTCTTTTAAACTATTTCTTTAGCTTCTAATATCACTAATAATGTAAGAATAGTTATGTTACCATCTCATCATCATCATCATCATCATCATCATTATTATTATTATTATTATTATTATTATTATTTATTACTATTCTTATTATCATTTGCGAAAGCATCGCAATAAATCAAATAGTAATATTTCTTTGACTCTACAGTTCACAAATATGATAGCATTTTATTTAACAATTACTATAATTTTAAATATAGTGATATTGAAATACCTCATAATTATTTTAAATACTATCAGTTATAACTTTATCAAGGCATATCTCATAATTTAACCATCCAATTAATATTAATATTAGTATTATATGGTATGGAATTAGCTTAATCTTTTACTAGAAGCATAAAAGAAACGATACAAGAAAGAAGGAAAAGGCCGAGCAATTCGGCCTAATTAAAGGCCTGAACCATTGAAGCTTAGCTGTCCATTTCGCTACAAGGCCCAATTACCAATCCGTCGGTCAAATTTCGTTCTAGCCTTTGCAACCCAAAACAAAAGACCCAAACCCCATAATATCTCATCAGTAGATGACGCCCCTTTCTCTCTTATTTTATTTGACAAAGTTCCATCTCCTTTCTTTCCATGGGCAGATTTTGTCCCTTCCATTTTTGTGAAATTCCTTGCTTTAATGTCTTAACTTTCAGAATCACATCTGCCATGGAGATTCGGTCAACACAAGAAGCCAAGATTCTTTTTTTTCAGAAGGTCAGATTCGGCCTCTGTATCAAGGATTCGGATCCGTTGAACGGATACTTTCTTTTTCCTCTCATCTGAATTTCTCAAACAGCTTTTGAAATTCAAACGGCTAGTGATTCCTAAAAATCCCGCCCAAGCCAAGAAACCTAATACTTTCGCCTATAAATACTCACTTTTGGATCCATTTTTAGCATAACTCTTAGCCGCCGCTCGATGCCTCATAAAAGCTACTGCTCTCATTTGTTCTTATAATTTTGCCTTGCCAAAAATCTTCTCTTTTCTTTTGTCTCTTGATTCTGTTGGTTTTAAATACAACAGAGGTGCTGCATTTTTTTGTTGACCGTTGCATCGTTTAACAGTCATCCGAGTTAGCAAGTTCGAGGTCGCAGTGTAGATCCTAAGCCAACGCCTCAGTTCGCTGCCCTAAAATAGGTCAGTGATTTTTCTCCGATCTTTTCGATTCCGTAGTTCTAAGCATGTTTATATCTGCACATATTGGAAAAAATGTTGTTACTTCCCTTTCGTTTCTTTTTAGACATTTGAAGTGCTTCTTATTAACCTCTGATGTAATTAATTTGAGCCATCATTCTGTGTTCGTTGTTTGTTAGGAATCATGAGTTAAGTATTCTTAGTTGTTGTCAATATATTAGAAACCATGTTTAGAACTTCTGCATTTTAAACTAAAGCGTTAATTGATAGCATGCCCATATGTATGCACAACTACGTTCTGATTATCACCTTTAAAATGGTTAAGACGCGAGTGTTTGAACTTATAATAATCGTTGTAAAAGTATAGGATACGGTTGTCTGTTCCATGAGATTGAAGCTGATTAAGGCAGTAGTCATCATCACGTCTATTTAATTAGATGCTATGTCCTAAGAATTCAGTTAAGTCTTAATGTTAACTAACTATATAAATTCTATATGCTCTTTCGAGTCTGATATATGAAACCCTACGCATTTGTTTAAAGTATTGGTAGTTTGAAACAAGTTGTCAGTGACATCTCGCTATTCAGTCATGCCTATAGGATTTATATAATACTACTAAATCTGATATTAACAAATAATGAGTGCTTGCAGTTTAGCTCTAAATGTTATAGAAAGTTTTCTTTGTGATATAAATGGGGTATAGGTGTAGTATTATTCATGTAATTAATCAGGTGTTTGAAAGAATTGTATGGGTTTACATTGAGTCTGCATTCTGTCCTCCTGGTCATTTATTTGTGGATATGTTGTATCAGGTTGAGAGAATTTGCTGTTCTAGCTTAAGTAATTAAATGTTATATAGAGTTGCAGTAGTTTGTTCTGATTGTTTGGAAGCATGTTAAATTAGCACGTATGTAAATGGGTACCTTTAAGACTTCTTAGTGGTAGGAATCATGTCCAGCTCTTTCCTTGGAAGTATTTTGGATAAATACAAGTAATTCCAAATGCTTTCTTTCTTTGTTTAATTACCACTAACATTGGCAGTATGTATCCTATGTGAAGTTTTAAAATTTGTTTCAGATCTCTATAATCCTTAGAACACTCACCTTTAGTCAACTATTCAACGTTTTGCTTTGCTATTTTATTTTTCGTGCATATTAAGGGTTAAGCTCTCTTCTAATTCCACCCTTTACTTTATTTGTCTTTGCATGTCATGCTGGAGTTACAAAGAGTCTCAAAGTGAGACTCTCCACCACCATCACACGGAGTCAGTCACATTCCATCTTCTAGAGTCACCGGATAGCAAGAAAAACAAGCGAAATGCTCGTCTTTCTTATCTTCTCTTTCTTTTACGATTGTTTTATTTAATTTCTTGATGTCTGCTGATTTATTTGATTTGTGTTAATCTCACGCTTAACATGGGTTTGAAGATTGAGTCTATTTAATTATTTAGGATCTTCTTTTTTAACTAGCAAACAGAGTACCTATTTTATCATTATTTTACCATATACTCCCTTCGTTTCAATTTACGTGAACCTATTTCCTTTTTAGTTCATGCCAAAAAAAATGACCCTCTTTCCTTATTTGGAAACAATTTACCTTTATGCAATTATTTATAGCCACACAAAATATTTGTGCCTCATTTTACATTACAAGTTCAAAAGTTTTTCTCTCTTTTCTTAAATTTCGTGTCCAGTCAAATGGGAACACATAAATTGAAACGGAGGGTGTAGTGTTTACCTCAACTTCTAACACTTCAAAACAGTAATTTGACACTTTCACAAGTCGTTAAAATGAAGTCTTTCAAAAGATCCCGTTAACATCCTTTCTAACATCATTAAGTTGAGATTTTATAAAGTCCAAATGAAAATTGCTTTTCTTTTAACTAGTAGGAAGACTTGTCTCCAACCGTTCTTCCTTTGAGAATGATTTTAAATTATTGCTTTTATCATGTCAAAATTGATATATTAAATATTCTCCTCAAAATCATCAGATTTTTTAATGGACTTAAATATTTTCCATAAGGTATAAGTAGCTAAGTTCCATAGAAGTTGGCCAATGCTGAAATCGAATACTCTCTTATTTTTCAACCGAGTTACAGTTAGCTATATACATTAATACTTTAGCATAATGTTTTTTATTAATTAACCTAAGTTTGGCCGGTTAACCGTATTTAATGGATCATATAGAGTGCTTAATACCTTCTCTATAAGATTAACTAGAACCCTTACCCATAGTCTAAAATTTAAGTAGACCATAAAATAGAGATAACTTTAAAGCATTATTTAGCTAAAATTGGTGTCCTAATTCACCTTTAAAATAATTAGGTGACAACTCTCTTTTTAATGAATTAAACCTCTAGAATTTCCTATAGGTTATATTCTAATTTGACCCAGTTAAAATGGGGTATAATAGGGTGTAGTGGGTTATGGTATTTGGTTGGAGAGTACGAGCTTGAGAGGATTTGATTGATTGTCTCATTGTGGTAATCGTGGTAGGGTCATGGGAGAATGTTGATTTAAGGTTGGTCAACGGTATTAGAGGTTATGTGTTTTGTATGGGACTTCTATTCAAGGCACTTGAGGAGGCAAGCTTGACTGTCACGAGGTTAGATATGCGATTAATAAATGATTTGGGGTATCTTATGATTGGTTCTATATGAGCATATGGTATTGTGGATCATCAGATGTTGTGTCCTATGGCTTCACGCCAAGTAGGGGAGTCTGTTATCCACGATCGGATTATGTGGTTATGTATTATAGTAGTGTTGGTCTGAGGTATATATGTGGTATGAGAGGATTCCCCGAAATTGCATATGGCTAAGATCTGAGGTTTGCATGGGTTTGTGCTGAGACTTGCAGTATTTTTGTGCCATTGTTAATTCTATATTTCAGTATACGGGGATGTTAGAGAAACAACTTCAGATTCACAGAAGGTCCCTTCAGAATGGGTATCCCAGTTGCGTCATTATTGGGTGCTTTAGAGGAAATATAGCGGTTTGTGGGCATTCAGAGATTATCTACTTATATTAGGAGGATCATAATTGATTTTGAGGCCGTGGGTAGGCCTAACGAGAATGTGTGTTCTACATCGAGTCAGATTTGTTTACTTAACACAGCTATTGTTGAGGGCGGTGTCATCGGTTAGAGTTGATCTTATTTGTGTTCTGCTGTGTTCCATGTATTATTACTCTTCTATGCCACGATGATTTGTGAGATTGTTGACTATCTACGCAAATAATGCGGTTGTATTTGGGCCTTGTAGTGGAATTCGAGCGAGATGACTCTTGAGGTATGGAATCGTTGATTGCTCCTTGGTCACACATTTCATGTGTTTGTTGTTGATTTGTGTATGGTTGTTGATTTTGAACATTATGGTTCGTGGTATTTCATGTGGACCGGTGTTTGAATAGGGCCACGCATTGCAGTAAAGTTATGTTGGGATATGATCCTTTGTGTGTTAATTTTGCATGTTTTAGCTCTCCTTTGTGTGATGGGTTCATAGCGTTGCGCTTGTGGTGGTACCTGTTGAGCTTGTGGGATGATTCTCTCATTTGATCTATTTTCCGTTATTGGGTACATTCGCGTTGTGGCTTTAGGTGGTATTGGTGTGGCATGTTGTAGAGCAGCTTGTATTTAATGAGATGAGGTTATTAGACCTGGAATGAGTGCTATCGTATTTGATCACGGTATGTTTGGAAGAATAATGTCATTAGTCTGCTCAAAATTTGGCAATGGTTCTTATCGGGCGAGAGAGCTTCACGACTTGTTGATCTGATGTTTGGTTATAAGAAGCGTGTTTCTTTTATCATCGGCAGTGTACGAAGGTTTAGAACAAGGTTTTATTCAATATGAAATTTGTTACCTGTACCAGGTTTGTTTTTGGGCAGCTATTGTGGTCAGATGTTGTGGCTATGAGTACCTTATGAAGTATATCATGTCACATCTCAGGTTATGGTTATGGCTTGATACAATTTGTTCAGACTTATACAGTGGGTCTACATGTTAGACTCGGGTCTTGTAAATGAATTCTAGATGTTAGGGATTGGGTTCTACGGTTTATGGACTAAGGATGAAGTAAGGATCTTCAGTTAGGTTGAGTTGTCAGTATTATATGGATTGGGGTGTCGTGGGATCACCCATGGGTATGTGTATAGTGAGGTTGTATAGTGATTTGATGGCTTTGGAACGACTCTTGGCACGTTCGAGGATGAACGTATGTTTAAGTGGGGGAGAATGTAACTACCCGACTGGTCGTTTTGAGCTTTTGCATTTAGTTCAATGGTTTGAGGTAATGAGTAGCTTCATATAGTATATTATGACTTGCATGCATGGTCGGTTTTGGTTTTCGAGTTGTTCGGGATTGATTTGGAAGAATGATGCTAATTTTTGAATCTTTAAGTTGGAAGAGTCGGCCAAGTTTGACTTTTGAGTATTTGATCTCGGGTTGGGGTTTTGAAGGTTCCGTAAGGTCTAGATCGTGATTTTGGACTTGGGCGTATGCCTTGATTTGCATTTGGATGTTTGTAGAAGGCTTTGGCACTAATTGGCGAAAATTGGAAATGTTGAAGATTTGGAAGGTTGATAGGTTTGACTGAGAGTTGACCTTGTGGATATCGGGTTCGGATTACGGTTCCGGGAATTGGTATATGTCTGTTGTGTTATTTGGGACTTGCATGCAAAATTTGAGGTCATTCCGAGTTGATTTGATATGGTTAGGCATGCGTTTTAGAAGTTGAAAGTTCATTAGTTCATTAAGCTTGATTCGATGTGCGATTCGTGGTTCAAATATTATTATGTGTGATTTGAGGCCTCGAGTAGGTCAGTGTTATATTTTGAAACTTGTTGGTATGTTCGGACGGGGTGTCGGGGGCCTCGGGTGTGTTTCGAATGGGCTACGGGCCATCTCTTCATGTTTTGGAATTGCTGTTTTTTTTATGTCTGCAGTTCATCTCGTTCGCGGAAGGATGTTCGCGATCGTGATGTGTACTGTGGGTGGCTAGGAATTTTCACATCGTGTTCGCAAGACTACAGTCGCGTCCACGGAGCCTCAGGGAAGATGTTCATCGCCTTCGCGTTCATGTTCGCTGCCTTGCGATCGTGTAGATGCAGAGTTGGATGGGCGCCGGAGATTGGCTTTCGCGTTCGCGTACCAGACCTCTTGTTCGCGTAGGCTAATTTTGTTGGGGGTCACATTTCGCGAGCTTCTGACCACGTTCGCGTAGTGTGATTTTGGGCAGCTGATGATTTCGTGAAGAGGGTCCCGTGATCGCGAAGAGGAACCCATGGGCAGAGTTATAAGTAGTACTCTATTTCGAGAGCTTTTGTTATTTTATCACTTTTTGAGTTAAAGAACTCGGGTTTGGGCGATTTTGGAGGGGATTTTCACGATTTGGATCGGGGCAAGTATTCTTGACCCGGATTTAGTTATATTTCATGATTCCATCCTTGTTTTTATCATTTAATTGATGATTTGAATTGGAGAAATTGAGGATTTTAGTAAAAACGTTTCTAAAACATAAATTGATGATTTGAAGGCAGATTTTGAGGTCGGGATTGGATGATTTTGGTATGGTTGCACTCGTATCGGAATGGGTATTCAGATTTTGTGAGTTTTGTCGAGTTGCAAGGTGCGAGCTCGAGGTTGACTTTTTGATTTTCAATAAAGATCGAAGCTTTATTATCCGGAATTATTTCCTATGGCTTTTATTTATGATATTAAGTTATTTTGGCTAGATTCGAGCCGTCCTTCACACGGGAAGGGCTTCTTAGAGTATTAATTTAGCTTTGTTGAGGTAAGTGTCTTGCCTACCTTTGCGTGGGCGAAACTACCCCGTAGAATTTGGTTTAATTGCACTATTTGGATTGTGTGGAAGACGTGTACATGAGGTGACGAGCATGTACACGGCCTTATCTATGGAAATTGACCAGATTAGACTCTTATGCTTCTTATATGCTTTAATTGAATTTGTCATTACATGTTCTATATTCCATTGTCAAGTTTATTCTTATATGCTTCAATTGAAGTTGTTAGTACATGTTCTATCTTTCGTTGTCGAGTTACTCTTATATGTATTTAATTGAGGTTGTTATTACATGTCATGCCTTTCATAGTTAGGTTTATTCTTAAGCAAGTAATTGAAGTTGAAGTTATTGAGAGTTATTAACATATTTTAGTTGAAGTTGTTGTTTTATGGAGTATCTTTCATTGTTGAGTTATTTCCCGTTTTATTTTATTGTTATTGAGATTCTTGTACAAACTGTGGTTGAGCCGTGGGCTATGTTTTGTGGTTACATTGGTATTGTTGTTTTGGTAATGTTCTGGCCTATGGACACATGTGGTACGAGTTGATATGTCGTGTCGTTGTGATTTTGGCACATGTGGATTTGTTGTGTGTATTGATTGTTGCTCCACGGAGCATAAGGGTGGTATCTCACTGTTGTTGATTGTGCGGAGTGATACAAGTGGCTATTGATGTACTATCTGGGCGGAGTGATATGAGTGTCTATTGATATATTGTGTGGGCGTAGCGATACAGGTGACTATTGTGTTAGTGTCTGTGCGGAGTGATACGGGTGGTTATTGTGTTAATGTCTGGGCGGAGTGATACAAGTAGCTATTGTATTAATTGTCTGGGCGAAACGATAAAGGTGGCTATTATGATATTGTCAGCATGGTGGGATAAGGGTGGCTATGTCATGGCCTGGGGGCATATTATTGATGATATTCGTTCGGTGGTGTGACTTCCTTGTGTGTGTCATGCATATTACGCGATTTGTTGTGTTGTTTCTAATGTGCTACTCGATGACACTGATATTACTTGTTGACTTGAGCTATGATTGTACACTTGCACATGCATACACCATAACGTGCCACTTATATAGTCCAGGAGTATGATATTTGATGATCATTGACCATGTAGATGCATTCTCGTGTATTAGCTTTCTCTGCGATATAGCCAGACTAGTAGCCCATGACCACGTGAGCGGTTTGTGATATTGAGCTTGTGACCATGCTGGGCGGATTGCGATATTGAGCTTGTGACCATGCCAGGTGGGTTGTGATATTGAGCCGGTGACCACACCGAGCAGAATGTGATAGTGAGCCTGTGACCATATCGGGCGGATTGAGATATTGGCACGTAAGTTGTCCGTATGGTTGTGATTAATAATGTGGGCACGAGGTGTCATGTGTATATGATATGTCATTTGGGACTCGTGACTTGTGGTTATGAGGTGTGGTACCTCTGGGTGGTTTTGTTGTAACCCTTGTGTGAGAACGACTTGATTATTGTCATTTGTTTTCCTTAATTGATTTTACTGGCACTTTAAATTTGTTATGATTACTTTACTATTTTATCACATGTTTATTTTCTTGTTGCCATTTTACTGATCATTGCTTCCATTATTAGCTTTATACTGATATTCTGTACATGTTATCTTGACTTGTACCTCATTACTACTCCACCGTGGTTTGTCTTGATACTTACTGAATACCGACCATGATGTACTCATACTACACTTCTGCACATTATTGTGGAGATCCAGTTAGTGGAGATAACAGACTCAGGCGGAGTTAGTTTCTTGATCGCGATGATTCAGGGTAGAGCTGCTTGGTCATCGTAGTTCCTTGGAGTCCTTTCCTTTACATTTATATCGTCAAATTCCTATCCGAACAATATTGTATTTCTAGACATTTACATTTATTCAGCTAGAGTTCGTGACTCGGTACTACCTAGTCTTGGGGATTGTAGTGATTATCGTAGTGTTGGCATGCATCACCTTTAAATTTCTTATTTATATTAAATTCTACTTCATAATATCATGTTTAATTGGTTTAACAATTGTTGTGATCGGCTTACTTAGTTTTAGAAATTAGGTGCCATCACGATCCTTAAGGTGGGATTTGGATCGTGACACATAAGCTCTACGGAGCGTACACAAGACATTCCAAAATACAATACTGTTTGGGTTAAAATCAAATACTAGCATAAATAAAGTAAGATGGTGACTTTGAGGCCTGTGAACAGAACAATAGGTATACCTTGAAGTTTCCAACCGCACAGGAACAACTCTCAAAACCAACACGATCCGGAGTACCTCGATCTGCACACAAAAAATGTGCAGAAGCATAGTATGAGTATACCACAGCGGTACCTAGTAAGTATCAAAACTAACCTCGGTGGAGTAGTGACGAAGAAGTCAAGACACTCACTAGACACAAAATCTGTGCAAGATATTAACATAAAGCTAACATTGGAAAGAATGTCAACATAAAACTAACAACGGAAAGATTATCAATATAAAACGAACAATGGAATAATAAAAACAACAAATGGAAACAAGAAGTAAACAAGTAATAAATAAACAAAATAATCAGAATAGAGTTAAGGTATAAATGAATTCAATCAAGGAAACAAATGACAGTTTAAATAATCAAGTCGTTCTAACACATGATTTACAACAAGAATTACCCGAGCACCACACCTTATAATCACAAATTATAGGCCATAATCACGAATCTTACACATATGGCACATCGTGTCCACATTATCAATCACCTTCGCACGACAAATATCTCGTGCCACAACATAAGTCTCACCCGCACGACAAAGTCCACGTGCCACTACGTACATCGTATCCGTGTCAATTGCCAATAAAATATCCGAAGGATTCATTTAAATAAAGTAAGTCATGATGACAATTTAAATAAAGTACGCGCCAAATGAGATATAGAGTTTATTTTAGGAATAAAATAAAATAAAATAAAATATAATTTATACAAAGTAGAGCATCAAATGAGATGATGAGTTTAGTTTAAGAATCAAATAAGGTAAGGCAAAATGACAAGTTAAATAAAGTAAAGCATCGAATAAGGTAACTAGTTTAATTTAAGAATCAGTTAAAGTGAAGCATGATAGCAATTTAAATATAGTAAAGTGTTGAGCGAGATAATGAGTTTATCTTAAAAGTCAAAAAAAGTAAATCATGATAATATTTTCTTTATTTAAAACTGTTATATCACCAACAACTCAACATAATATGAGATAATGACTCCACACAAGTAAATTCATCTTGACAACCAATTCACCAAGTAACAAAGGAGGCACAAATTAGCACATTAAAGCAACACAGCAAATCACGTAAAATACATGACTCACACAAGAAGTCACAATCATTCCAACACAAAAATAACAACAAGAGTAACCCCGAGGTACCACACCTCTTAATCATAATACACATGTCACAAATCATAAATCTTTCTTATATCGCCGCGTGAGCCTTACCCCACGTGCCCATATGCCACAACATTTCCACAACAACAATATCAATGGCACAACATTTATCAAACCATAATTCCAATGCCATAATAATACATAGCCTACAGCTCAACAACAAGGTATATAAGAGTCTCAACGACAACACAAGGAAGCAGAAGAATAAACTAAACCATGAAAGATATTTCATGTAATAACAATTTCAAATAAATGCATAAGAAGCAACTCAATAATGAAAGATAATCCATGTATTAACAACTTTAATTAAATGCATACAAGAATAAACCCAACAATGAAAGTTAAAACACGTAATAACAACTTCAATTGAATGCATGAAAATAAACTCAACAATGAAAGATATAACATGTAATAACAACTTCAATTAATGCATATAAGTAACCTAAGAGTCTAAACCGATCAATTTTTATATATAAGCCCGTGTACACACTCGTCACATCGTGTACACGTCTTTCACATAATTCAAATCATGCAATTAGACCAAATCCTACGGAAAAGTTTCCTGCACACAAAGTTAGGCAAGATACCTACCTCAATTAGGCTAATTCATCATTCAAAAATAGCTTTTTTTTAAAAATTCGCCTCCACACGACTCAAATCTAACCAAAAAATGACTTAATATCATCAATCAATACAAGAGAAATCAATTTTGATTAATATAGTCATGATTTTTACACAATTTCCCAAAAGTCAACTGCGGGCCCGCCCTGTCAAAATACGAGTCCAAGGGTAGATCTCGATTACCCATAACCCTACGAGTCCATATTGTGTTTTGTTTTAAAATTCGAGTCCAATTCGACTCTCAAACCTCAAATTATCATTTTTCAAAACATAGACAAAAGTTTCCAAAAATTATCTTCAAATTCCATGTATTTGAGGTTAAATCTCATAACTAATCATATAATATAATTAAAAATTAATCAAAATCACTTACCCAATAGTTGTATGTGAAAATCCCTCCTCAAGATCGCCTCCAACCGAGTCTAGGGTTTTAAAATGTGATAAATGGAGCTAAGTCCCCAAATCCCTCTATTTTGATCACCCGCAGAAGTCGCAAATGCAACCCAGGGTTTGCAAATGCGGAATATCTATCGCAAATGTGGAATCTGATGAATCCCAGGGAAAGTCGGAAATGTGACCCTGACTTCGCATTTGCGAAGTCAGGCCCTTTGCAAAAGCGATCATGTGATCACATATGCGATCATGCCAGTCCAGGTCCCCCCATCGCAAATAGAGAACAAATTGTTCGCAAATGAGAACCACCTAGAGCCAGTAAACTTCGCAAATGCGGTTCCTACCTCATAAATGCAAACAGTGTCTTGCATTTGCGAGACCTGAGGCACCAACAATGAACCAGCAAAACTGAAGCAGCCAGAAAATACTCCGAAACGCATCTAAAACTCGCCGGAACCCTCAAGGCTCCACGCCAAACATCCACTAAAGTCCAAAAATATCATACGAGCTTGCTCGCACAATCAGAACACTAAAATAACATTCGGAGCTATGAATCGGACATCAAAACACATGAAATTTCACAATAAATTTAAGAATCGCTAGAAAAACAACTAAGCGTTCGATTCCTATCAAACTAACTCAGAATGGCACCAAATTTATCAAACAAGTTCCATACAACAAAACAGACCTATTTCAAGTTCCAAAACAAAAATCCAAACCCGATAGATATTAAGTCAACCTGCGGTAAAATTTAAAGAATTTCTAAACCTCCAAATCGCCAACTTTCGGCAAAACAAGCCAAATTAACCTAGGAACCTCTGAATTCAAATCCGGGCATACGCGTAAGTCCAAAATTACCATCCAAACCTAACGGAACCATCAAAACTCCAATCTGAGATCAAATATGCAAAAGTCAAACTTGGTCAACTCTTCCAACTTAAAGCTTCTAAAATGAGAATCATTCTTCCAAATCAATCCCGAACCGTTTGAAAATCGAAACCAACCATACACGCAAGTCATAATACATAATATAAAACTTCTTAAGACATTACATTACCGAACTAAATACAAATGCTCAAAATAACCGTTCAGGTCGTTACATTCACCTTCGCGAACGTACAACTCTCACGCGAACGCGTAGACATGGGCTCTTGGGGCTACCAGGGCGGTTTTTCATTGCAAACGCAATAGTGGATCGTGAACGTGGAGGCTTGGGGGGCCGATAGTCTTTGCTAATGCAAAGAGTCTTTCACTAACATGATGGCCAGTTGGCCATTAGCCTTCACGCGTGATAGGTGCTTAGCGAACGTGAAGAGCACCTAATGCCCAGGTATATATTAGATGAAAAATCGGGGTTTAGTTATTTTTCACCATTTTTGAGACCTATATCACGGATTGAGGAGAAATTTGAGAGGATTTCCATCCCAAATTCATAGGTTAGTAACTTTAGCTTGTTTTTGAATTATTTCCATAATTCTGCACAGCATTTTGTCCCTAAACCTAGTACTTTTAGGTGTAGAAATTGAGGTTTGGGGAAAAAATTTATGAGGGCTAATTTTGGAGATTTGGCCCTCGGTTTGAGGTCCAATATTAATGCAAATCACATATTTGAACTCGGGGGAGAATGGGTAAACCGTAATTGGTCTTAATTTTGGATTTTGATAATGTGTGTCTGGGTTGACCTTTTGTTGGCTTTCCCAAATTTGTTAAAGATCGAGCATTTTTAATACTACGGTAGTTTCTAAAGCTTGTTTTGACTTAATTGAACCTTATTTGACTAGATTCAAATTGTTTGGCGTCTTGTGCTAAAGGCAAAGCTATGTTGGATTGTTAGTTATATTTTGAAAAGAGATAAGTATCGTGGTTAACCTTGATTTAATAGAATTAGGATGTTATTTGGTCTATTTGCTACATGAATTGTGTGTGTGGAATGACGTATATGCAAGGTGAAGAGTGTATACACGTTGTCATTGGTCAATGCATGCGGGTAAAACTAGATTATTTTATGTTTTATTTATTACATACTCTCACATGTTCCGTGCCTTAATCTATTACATGTTTTACTTGTTCCATACCTTTATTTGTTACATCTCTTGCTTTTCACATGTTTTACTTGCTGCATGCTTGTACTTGTTCATGCTTTTACTTACTAAATGCCTTTACTAGAACATGTTTATACTTGTTTTAGGTCTTATTTTCCTGGCTATGTTGGGAATTGTGCGATCTTTTGATTGTTCGGATCTTATTGGTTACATGAGTAAGATTATATCTAAAATTTGGGATTTTTCATTACTTCTTGTTCATGTCCATCTTTTCCTTAGTGAATTATGCTTATTCGTTCTCCTCGATAGTTATTATGGATTTGGCTATATTTGGATGTATTGTTTGATGATTTCGTGCGAATTGATAGTAGGATCGGGTTGCCACAATAATAATATTATGATAAGAATCAGGTTGCTCACCGCAATAATAGTATGGCTATAGAATCGGGTTGCCGCCACAATGATGTTTGTCGGCGTTTGATCGGGTTGTGCGCCACAACGTATGTGTTATGTGATGTCAGTTTTTCTTGTAAATATAAACTTTCTTTGTGGAATTTGTCTACATTGATTATGGATATCGTTCATTTTCCGTCGATTTGAGCAGTTGAAAAGGGTTTTGGTTGTGATATTTAGGAAATATGGTTATCATTACTGATATCAGATTCTTTTACTGTTTCCTGTCTTTTGTTCCTATTATTATTAATATTGTTATCTCTATTATTATTTCTATTGCTTATTAGTTGTACAAGACTTTATGGTAAGTGGCTCGTCATAGCCTCGTCACTATCTCGTCGAGGTTAGGCTCGATACTTACTGAGTACATGAGGTCGGTTGTACTCATATTATACTTCTGCACTTCTTATGCAGATTCAGGTGTGAGTCCTAGTATTTTTCAGAGGGGAGCATCCCTTGGATACCAGGGAGACTTGAGGTAGTGTTGTTTTCCCATCCGCATGTCACGACCCAAACCGAAGGGGCCGCGACAGACTCCCGGTGCCTTACTCAACCGAGTACTAACGTAACATATATTTCTTATCATACTATCATGGGTAAATGAGACGGAAAGACCATCATGAGATAACCAGAATAAAACATAAGGGATTACTTGACATAGGATTACCCAACACGATATACAAACTTATACATGTGACATACGGGCCTGTAAGGCTGACATGATCATTTGTACACTCAAACCTTAGGACAAAAAGTCCATACAAGTATCCATATACATGACATCTGTCTACAAGCCTCTAAGAGTACATAAACGTCATAAAGGTCAGGACAGGGCCCAGCCATACCAATCAATACATGTTCAAATCATACTGCCCAAATAGGTAACTCCGGAGCAAGTGGAGTGCACCAACCCCTTCCACTGAGCTTATAGCCTACTAGGAGACTGTCAACCTATCTATCAAAACCTGCGGGCATGAAATACAGCATCCCCAGGAAAAAGGAACGTCAGTACGAATACAATACCAAGTATGTAAGGCAGGAAAGCATAAATAAGAACAGTATTGTAAAGAAAGATAGAGAAGATACAACTTGTAGCATTTGAGTGCCTCTGAGGGCTACTGACATGAAATGCATGATATATATATGTATAAACTTTTAAAAACATACGCCTCTGTGGGCATCATTATCACCATATCCTACCCGGCTGTAATAGGCTCGGTAAAAACGTACCTGGCTATCACATGGCTCGGTAGAATCATACCCGACTACGTGGAGCTCGGTAAAACCCAACTAATCAGTGGTTGCACAATCGGTGCCATACTAGGCCGACTATAGAGCGTCTCGGTAGAGTAAAATAGATACATATATATAATACATGCTAGACTCTTGGAATCACGTTCTAAACCTTTTGATGTGACGTAAGGTCGTCACACCTTTGATTAACATTATGGAAATCCATACCATCAATATGAACCTCAATAGGATTCAAGGATCATACATACTTGCTTAGAATAACTTTATAAGAAAAGAACAACATGGACAACCGTAGTTGCTAGGAGTAGATCCGTTATGAAATAGCGTATCGTTTATGTTCATTTCACATTAGATCATGCCAGAAGAAATAAGGAAGTGCCTTAACATACCTTTGAAATCTTCTCTCTAATCGTCAACCAATCTAAAGCGTTGTAACTCTCATATTCCGAAACCAATATTCTACAAGAAAACGGACAGCACCTCCCCTATTTTCAGTACATCCCATAAGTTACTAAAAGTCACCAAACAGCCCAAACAACAACAATATAATTCACAATAAGCTCTCGGATTACTTCAACAACCATTTTAAGCAGGAAACTCGATTCATGTCTAATAACACTATATTTTGAATTCGTTCCCTTTTATTTATATTCAGGAAAATGTTCATAATAACAACACAATATACTCAGGTTATTCCATAAAATATCCAGCCATAAAACACTACAAGAACACCTCCCAAATAGTTTAACAATCAACAACATTACTAACAAGCCTTTCGATCGATATCTCACAAGTTTTAGCTTCAACGACTTAGACGTAACTTGGATAAACCCAAATACATGTATAGTATGAGGTTCCTTACCTTTAAATAGATATAACAACATGAAATATCCTTCCAACGCAGCCACAGGAACAAGGAAGTGAAACTAGCAATCAATTCGGGTTTCTCGGCGCTAGAATCACTTTGGAAGACTTGATATCACCTAGGGTTGATATGAAAACCTTGGGAGAGTATTTTACAGAGCTTAAACCACTTTAAACAACTCCCCACATGATATGGAACCACATGAAAATCAGCAACCACAAGAAGAACCAGAAACTCACTAGTGCCACGGGATTTCCGACGCTTGATTTGTGTTGTTTGCCCTTGGTTTGGGTCTTGGATCATGAGAGAACTTCGAGAGAAAGTTTTTAGGTGTCTAGGGTTTGAAGAGAGTGAAACATAATGAGTTAAAATGGGCTTTAGTCATCACACACACACACGCACACACATATATATATATATATATATATATATATATATATATATATATATATATATATATATATCAAGATATCTCAATTGCCTAAGTGGGTCCCATAGAGAGCTGCTTGCGCAGCCTCGTGAAAATGCGAATATATCTCTACTCCGATGTCGTATTGATGAATTTGGTAGGCTGAGCATCCTATAATTGCAAGTATATTGGGAGAAAAGCTTAGCTACAGTTTACCTAAGTTTCAACACATTTATGAATGTAACTTGTGATGACCTTTGCCAACTTTTGTTCCACAACTCGCTTGACTTCAAAACTCAACATAAGGCTATCGTACGACTAAAATAACTCATAACATAACCTCCTTATCATGTTAAGCACCCTATTCTCACCCCAAATGTACATGTTGTAACATTTCCAACTTGTCGACTTTCGACGAAACTTATTTTCTTTAACAAATTTAGCTTCTAAGCTTTCCAACACTCTTGGTACTTGTTATTCATGATCTTAAATATTTGTAACCCCCATGGTAACATAATTAACTTACTTTATGTACTTCCAAAAAGGATCTCATTTCCGAGCTTACATCAATTGACTTACGACGTATTTTTGCATACAAAAGCATGGGGTGTAACATCGTTCCCCCCTTTGGAATATTCGTCCTCGAATGTTGAATGGTGAGCTTGTCAGTCTCATAACCTATAACTTTTATGAATACTTTAATACTATCCCATCTAAGCAACTGTTCTGTGAATAAATCCAAAGGCCAACGCATTCCCCTCTTTAGGCCTCTTTCTCACACCACGACTTGTGGTCGGAATTCTTCCAATCTTGTAACTGTTGCTACCTTTTGGCCTGTACAACTCTGCCCTTGTATGTGCGCCTATGCAACTCTTCTCTCATTATTCCTCCAGCTTTTAGCCAATATCTAGGCCTCACTTTATGAACTTATACATAACTATGACAAGTTGTCCCTCTAGGCATCTATAGGTGTATTGAAGTTCTTCACTTTGTACTTTGTCAAACTTACGACTATTGCTATATCTTGTCTCATAGCCTTGGTTATATATGCTTATGGCTTTACTATATCTATGTAGGTTATACTATACCATAACACTTACTTCTGTTTATTATTACTGAGGTGTGCTACCCAACCCCAGGTTACTCTCTCGCTGCTTATCATATATGTATAAATCTAATTCCTTTAATGCTTCCTCATTACTGTTCATCTTAAGAATGACAACCTAATCTCATCTTATAAATTGGAACTTTTATCCGTCAATTGTTGATTCACCTTAATGTTGATCTGTAATCTAACACTGATAACTTGAAACTTCTCACGTAATATATTGTCACTAGGGCTCACGTCTCATCGGGGAACATATGAAGTTATTTTTCCTGATCCACCTAGGGACGATACTATACTTCATTCATAGCATCCCAACATGATTCATCTTATGGGGGTATTCTAATCCCGTACAATTCATGAAATCCCTTCTCTTTGAATCCTTAATCAACCGAAAGCCTAAACATCATCCTCTTATCAATCACAATTACACCCTTATTTTACTACCAACGCAACATTCCATCTCGTCTAAATGCTCCTAGTCCTAGACTCCTCCGAGTTCATTCAGGATATACTGAGCTTTCTATAACTTACGGAAACCATAAACTCTCTTGTTTTGATAGGCTTAATCCCGAGGCCTTACCCATTCTTGTCACCTTCTCACTCGCCTTTTCTTATCCTTACTCCAATCTATCTAAAACCTTTTCGTTCTACCATACTTTAGCTTGTGACCTACACATATCTATTTATACTACTCGCAATCTCCCTTTAAATTACTAGCACCATAGATTTCCTTTCGTGCCTTCTCAGTTGTCTTTAAATGTAAGCAATTACTTTTCCTGGTCGTTCAGCCATTTGTTGCATGAATACTTGGCATATCGTAGTGCCCACATATATTGGAATTCCATGCAACCTATATGATCTCGAATACTACTTATGATTTTACTTCCCGATCATTAGTCACAATAGGTGCCACTTTTTTATGGAGTGCATACGATGTTGTTGTGAGACCGTTGTTACGAGATGATTTCTTCTTCAGTTTACTATGCTTAGGTCGAAGCCTTCTTCCTTATTTTCTCAGCTAGTATTTTGTTGTAGTACTCATGGGATTCCCTCTAACTCGTGTAAGGTTGCGAGCTTATTACATTGTATACCCGACGGAATTTTCGATGTTCTTACACGACTATAAATATCCTTAGTTACATAACTCAGTGCCCGTGTGCTCGTAGGGTTACTTCTGAACTCAAATTTTGATTGTCTCCCAAGTGGCACTATCTCTAATTTTAGTATAACTTAAACGGTACCTTTAACTATCCCATCTCCTATCTGAAAACTTTTATCACTACATTTATCTTTCATGACCTACTAATTTATCTATGACCTGCTGTCTAGCCATAACTAGGCTCTTCCTGAATCAACTACTAACTACACGTTGTTCCATTCTTATATATATATATATATATATATATATATATATATATATATATATATATTATTTCGCGTAATCTGTTGGGTTATGTCCTTTGCCTTAACTTACCTATCACACTAGCTTCTTATATATCAAGTCTCCATTCGTACTTATTTATCAATAACATCATGCCGATGCTGCCTCTCCCTGGCATCATCCTTGCATAATGTCCTAGAGTCGTAACACATATGTAGGATCTGAATAAATGCAATCTAATCCCTTTTGCCATCTTACCACATTCTTCCTTTACCATTCCATAGTTACCTGAACCACTTAACTCTGACTTAATACCATATCACATCATCTTTCCCCCTTTAGGGGAGTACTAACAATTAATGCTATGAAGATTTACCTATAAATAATTTACCTCTTCATATTTGGCGTCATTTCACATCTTCACAGACTCTTACTCACCTTTTGGTAATCCTTCTGTACCAAGGATAACTGAATTTCTTATGCACGAGGGTGACACCTAGTGTAACTAGCACACTTAGTCCCTTAAGCTTAACTCTTCTCACAGAGCTTGCTTTAGGGAAGTGTCTTCCTGAATGACCTTTAAAGGTTATTCTTCTGTTGTCCATTCTATTATTGCCAGAATGTGATCTTTGAAATTCTCACGATGCCGACTATTATCAAATCCTTCGGTCCCTAATTCATGTTCAGTTTATCTTATTCACTAGCCCATACTGATTTTTATTACTCCGGGGGTCTAACGTTTCCTTCTGGTAATCACGTTGGACTCACCAACTCATTTCTCGAAATGAGGATATGGCTTTAGGGCTTATACTCTTTTATTGTCTCAAGGCCTGTCACCTCTTGTCTTTTCCTTCACTTGACTATAGACTTTGTTATCCTATCATATTTTGATTTACCGTTATCACCCATTTATTATATCTTACTCATAATGCTTCATTTACTCTCTTCTTGTTCTCCTACTAATATTTTTGTCTATCACTTTATTTTGGAAACTTCAACAAAACATCCTTTCGCTTTTAGCTCCCCTTGCTCCATCCACTGGCTATCGGGTCACCTAACATTCTCTCTTTACTAGGTACGGGAGCCATACAAGGCAAATATTTATCCCTTCTAAGATTCCAGCGCCAATCTTCTAAATTTTTTGGACATTCTAGAATTCATATCTAACTGTACTATTCTAGAGTGTACCATCTGGGTGTCTCACAAAGAGAACTATTATCACATTTGCAATATCCTTCGAAAATGTCAGCTGACGCTAACAATACATCAACCATTGTGGGTTAGTCTAACCCCAGACGGATTCTGATATCCCATCCTTCTCTTAAACTATATCTGTTAGCTCCCATAGGGCATAATTGAGATGGGTGTTGTCAAGTGTATATATCTCTGTTACTGTTGAAAGTGACTCAAAATGCTTATATTTCTCTGCCTGAATTGTAAATACCGATAATATTTGCTAACCGGGTACCTCGTACCCTTCTTCACCTTGCTTCTTTTACTTGTTGAAACTTGTATCTACCTTCTGATTCTCTCGTTGCTTTTTACCATGAGGGTGGATAGATATTCATGCCTTAAGGCTCCTTATCAAGATGCTTACACGTCTTAGTACACACATGATCTGATGAAGACATCATATTTACTCATCATAAGCATGATGCAAAATCGAGTTCCTCTGACTCAACTCTTCCATAGCCATATTCAATCTCTTACCAACTGTCTTTCATGATGCCAGTATCGTTGTACTACGAATAAAATAGAATTTAGGAGTTTGAATTCTTACAACTGAGTCTACCACACAATCTAGAGTAAGAAAAAAGAGTGACAGTCCTAAATTCCATGTAGCCTCCTACTTATATGTGTGGTGCACAACACACCCATAAACAAGACTCTACTAGACATGGCTTGTAGACTCCCTAGGACAGAACTTCTCAGATACCAAGTTTTTCATGACCCAAATCGAAGGGGCCGCGAAGGGCACCCGGCGCCTTACTCAATCGAGTACCAAGATAACATATCTTTCTTATCGTACTATCATGGGTAAATGAGCCGGAAAGACCATCATGAGATAACCAGAATAAAACATATGGAATACTTGACATAGGATGACCCAACATGATGTACAAACTTATATATGTTACATACGGGCCTCTAAGGTCGACATGATCATTTGTACACTCAAACCATAGGACGACAAGGCTGTACAAGTATCCATATACATGATATTTGTATACAAGCCTCTAAGAATACATAAACATCATAAAGGTCGTGACAGGGCCCCGCCATACCAATCAATACATGTCCAAATCATACTGCCTAAATAGGATACTCCAGAGCAAGTGCAATCCACCAATACCTTCTGCTGAGTTGATACCCTACTAGGAGGACTGTCAACCTGTCAATCGAAATCTGCGGGCATGAAATGCAGCATCTCCAGGAAAAAAAGGACGTCAATATGAATAAAGTACAGAGTATGTAAGGCAAGAAAGCATAAATAAGAACAATAATGTAAAGAGAGATAGAAGAGATACAACCTGTAGCATCTGAGTGCCTCTGAGGGCTACTGACATGAAATGCATGATATATATATATATATATATATATATATATATATATATATATACACACACACATAAACCTTTAATAACATACGCCTCTGTGGGCATCATTATCATCATATCTTACTCGATCGTAATAGGCTCGGTAAAAATGTACCCATCCATCATATAGCTCGGTAGAATCGTACCCGGCCACGTGGAGCTCGGTAAAACTCAACTGATCAGTGGTTGCACAATCGGTGTCGTACCTTACCGACTATAGCGCAGCTCGGTGGAGTAAAATAAATACATATATATAAGGCATGTTGGACTCTTAGAATCAAGTTCTAAACCTTTTGGTGTGACGTAAGGTCATCACACCTTTCATTAACATTATGGAAATCCATACCATCGATATGAACCTCAATAGGATTCAAGGATCATACATACTTACTTAGAATAACTTTATAAGAAAAAAACAACTTGGACAACCTTAGTTGCTAGGAGTATATCCGTTATGAAATAGCATATCGTTTATGTTCATTTCACATTAGATCATGCCAAAAGAAATAAGGAAGTTCCTTAACATACCCTTGCAATTTTCTCTCCAATCGTCAACCAAGCTCAATATGATCTTCTTACGTCTACAATGAGTAAACCGACTTCGTCATCATCATATAAGTGCTGCAACTCTCATATTTTAAAACCAATATTCTACAAGAAAATGGACAGCACCTCCCATGCTTTTTATTACATCCCATAAGTTACTAAAAGTCACCATACAGCCTAAATAACAACAACATAATTCAAAGCTCTCTTATTTATATTCAGGAATATGTTCATAATAACAGCACAATATACTCAGGTTATTCCATAAATTTTCCAGCCATAAAACACTGCAAGGACATCTCCCAAATAGTAAAACAACCAACAACATTACTAACAAGCCTTTTGATCGATATCTCACAAGTTCTAGCTTCAGCGACTTAGTCATAACTTGGATAAACTCAAATACATGTAGAGTAAGAGGTTACTTACCTTTAAACAGACATAACAACTCTAATTTGAGCTCATTTCACCACGAAATATCCTTCCAACACAGCCACAAGAGCAAGGAAGCAAAACTAGCAATCAATTCGAGTTCTCGACACTAGAATCACTTTGGAAGACTTGAAATCACCTACGGTTGATATGAAAACCTTGGGAGAGTATATTGTATAACTTAAACCACTTTAAACAACTCCCCACATGAGCTGGACCCACACCAAAATCAGCAACCACAAGAAGAACAAGAAACTCACTAGTGCCACGGGATTCCCGATATTTGAATTTTGTTGATTGCCCTTGGTTTGGGTCTTGGATCATGAGAGAACTTTGATAGAAAGTTTTTAGGTGTCTAGGGTCTGAAGAGAGTGAAACATAATGCGTTAAAACTGGCTTTAGGCGTTACACACACACACACACACACACACACACATATATATATATATATATATCAACCGCCTAAGTGGGTCCCATAGGGAGCTGCTTATGCAGTCTCGTAAAAACACGAATATCTCTCTACGCCTATGTTGTATCGACAAACGCTTTAATACGTTGGAAACTAGACTCTTATATTTTCCATTTGATAGGATGATCATCCCATAATTCTAAGTATATTGGGAGAAAAGCGTAGCTACATTTTACCTAACCTTTAGCACATTTATGAATGTAACTTGTGATGACCTTTGCCAACTTTTGCTCCACAACTTGCTTGACTTCAAAACTCAACATACGACTATCATACAAATAAAATAACTCATAAATAGCCTCCTTATCATGTTAAGTACCCTAGTCTCACCTCAAAAGTACATGTTGTAACATTTCCAACTTGTCGACTTTCGACGAAACTTATTTTTTTCAATTCGTTTAGCTTCTAAGCTTTCCAGCCCTCTTGGTACTAGTTATTCATGATCATAAATATTTGTAACCCCCAAGGTAAAATGATTAACTTACTTTATGTACTTCCAAAGATGATCTCATTTCCGAGCTTACATCAATTGACTTACGACGTACTTTTGTGTACGAAAGCATGGGGTGTAACACCGCAGACTCTGAAGTCCCATTCACTCTTGTTGTTACTATTTTTCTTGTATCACACAGTATTATATTTCATTTAAGACTATTTTTGTAGTACTCTTAGTAGGTCATGTACTTGTGGCACCAAATCTTGGGATGCTTGAATAGGCATCGTTTGTTTTAAACTTATTATATATGTATGTTTTTGAGTTTACTTTTATTATATATTATCATTATGTTGCTAACTATTAGTCTATTTCCATTATTTATTATTTTATGTTAGCTTGCCTAGTAAACGGTGTTAGGCGCTATTACGATCCCATTAGTTGGGATTTTGGGTCGTGACATATGGTCCTTTGTGCGGGCATCCCAAATTTAGTTCTAACCATCTAGGCTCACATTTGCACACTTCCTATGGATTTTCTACCTATGTTCATATTCCTACATAACAAAAAAAATAAGAACACTAATAAAAATGAATAAACAAAAACAAAAAAAAAACGGTAAAGTTGGGTAGCCTCCTAATAAGCGCTTGATTTATAATTGCGACATGATTTGAACCACTTTTTGGCTCCACCTCTAACTTATAAATGGAACCCCCATTTTAGCTTCAAGCTTTCAGCTATGATCTAGTGGTGGAGTACAAATCTAATTGGGCCAAGTAACCAATATAGTATTCTGCACTTTTTGGCATTCAGATGAGGTATGTAATTCTATTTCTCTGGCACGATAAATTCAAGAATGTAAGCACCTTATTTCTTGTTCGTTGGCTCCTCCAAAGACTCGAATGGCTCAATTTTCATGTCATTACCCAAACACAATGTGGAAAAATACTTAGAGTGAGGTCCACTACGCTCCAATTCTAGAATTATATTATTATTTACATCCTCACTTTCACCCGCACTAGAGTCATCAAGAACGATATTATTTGCTTTCTCAATTGACTCTAATGCAATTTTCTCAACTTCGGCATCACCAACTACTATATGGTCGAATGGTTGGAATTTTACTTCTTGCTCCAAAAATTGTGTCTCAAATTCTTCCTCAACTTTGTATAACTCGTGACTATTATTCACTGCAATTGAGTGCTGGATCGTATACACCTCAACCATTTCACTCACTTTAGCCTCCATTCTCTTGAATATTGCCCTGAGATTTTTAAATTCATTTTTACATTCATCAATTTGTTCCACTAATTGCCTCAGCATGTCCATAAAATGATCATTACATTCCACATCCTTCACTTTGTTGTTCCTAGCACAATCACAAGCAATATTCACATTATCATAATATAGGCTCGGGTGTAACAATCCGACCAAGTGTTTTGAGCTTTTGCATTTTGTTCGGCAGTTTGAGACTTTGAGTAGCTTCATATGATGCATTATAAGTTTCGTGTATGGTTGGTTTTTATTTTTGAGAAGCTTGAAGTTGATTTAGTAGAGTAATTCTCAATTTAGAAGCTTTAAGTTGGAAGAGTTGACCAAGGTTTGACTTTTAGATAAATAACCCTGGAATTGGAATTTGATGGTTTCAATAGGTTCCTATGGTGCTTTTGGACTTGGGCATATGTTCGGATTTGAATTTGGATGTTCCTAGAAGGTTTTGGCTCTATTTGTCGAAGGTTGGAAATTTGAAGAATTGGATAGTTTATAGGTTTGACAAAAAGTTGAATTCGTAGTTATCAAACTCCTATTGTGATTTTGAGACCTTTTATAGGTTTATTTTGTTGATTAGAACTTGTGTGCAAAGCTTTGTTCTAATCCAACAAGTTCGGTGAAGTTGGAATGTTTCAAAGTTAAGCGAATGATTTGATCTTCGATTCTTGGTTTTGATAATACTTGTAGAGTTTTGAGCCTTTGGATAAGTTTAGACCAGGTACTTAGATTTGTTGGTATGATTAGATGGGGCCTCGGGAGGGTGGGTGGGGGGGCTCAAGTGTGATTTAGGGTAGTTTCAGACTATTTCTATATGTTTTAGAGCAGTCGAGTTGCTTGTGTGTTGCAGTGCTTTGCAATCGCGGAGCGCGGCTCGCAATCACTGAGAGGGATTTTGGCCAACTGGGAATTTGTGCTTCACGTTTCCGGTCTACGTGATGCATTTGCAGTAGAGTGATTTAGGAGCTGGGATCGTCATGCTTCACGTTCGCAATGGTGGTCCACGTCTATGTTGCTTTAGGTAGATTGGTCTACGCGTTCACATAGCTACCTTCACGTTTGCATTCTTGTGGGAGAAGTAGGCCTCGCGATCGCATGGTCCTTTCGAGATCGCGTAGAATATATACTGGGTAGCAGGGTTTTGTGCTTAGCGAACGTGAGGCTTCTTCCGCGCTCACAAAGGGTTCTTCTAGGCAGAATGCGTAAGTGTTATATTTCGGGAATTTTACCCATTCTTTCACATTTTGAGCCCTAGTTTTGGAGAGGAGCAAATTTTCTTGAAGATATTTATACAAGGAAAGAAGGTGAGTGATTTCTGCCTATTTATGTTTATATTTCAAGAATCTACATGGAATTTCAAACTTTAATCATGAAATTTTGAAAGAAAATTTGGGATTTTTGTCTACACTTTAAGAGAGTCTATTTTGGGGATTTGAGTACTGGTTTTGACTCGGTTTTGGAAACTAGTGATATATTTGGACTTGAAAGATTATGGGTCATCTAATTTAGTATTGTTTTCGAATTTCGGTCACGCGGGCCCGGATTGACTTTTGTTGACATTTTAGAAATTCTTTAAAGATCGAAGCTTTATGGTTTAGGATTGCTTCCTGTAGCATTGTTTGACTTCTTGGTTGATGGTGAGCTTGGATTTTTTTGATTCTAGGGAGCGAGGTTTTGACGCGATTTGAGGTTGAAGCTAGCCCGGAAAAAGGCAAGTCTCTTGGCTAACCTTGTTAAGAGGGAACCCATAAGATTTGATTTGATTGCTATGTGTTAAGGTATTGGGAGTGGTGTATATGCGAGGTGGAGAATATATATACGCATACCAAGTTTATATTATGTCCGGGATAAAATTGATATACTTTATGCCTTATTTTGATTATGTACTCATCTTCATTCATGATTTATTTAGCTTATATGACTACATTCGCTCTCTTATTCATGCTAGAGATCATGCCTAGGTTTTTTGATTATTTATGAAAGCATGGGAGCTTATTCTTGATATGATGAATTTTTTGCGTCATTCGTGAATCTTTTATCTATTATTCTTGGACATATGCATACATATTATATTTGGATACTTGATTTGGGCTGAGACTGTGGCACGAAAGGCAAGGTCATGCAGTTGAAATGCAGTTATTGCAAAGGACATGTTGAATGGATATTTGATTATAAGTGAGCTACCAAGCTCCTTTTTATGCATGGATAAGTATTTGTCCCTTCGGAGTCAGGTGATAACCTATATTACTTTGGGACCTATGAGCGTGGCTGATACATAGATTGTGTATCGGGTCAATACATGGATTTTGTATCAGGTTTCAGTGATAAATAGATTTTGTGTCGGGCTTTGATGGTACATGGATTTTGTATCGGTTTTGATGATACATGGATTGTGTATCGTGGTACATAGATCTTGTACCAATCACGGTGAGTGATAGAGTCTTGAGCATGCATAGACATCCCTTACTCATTTAGAAGCATTCATTTTAATGGTAACCGTTGCATTTTACCTATATATGCTAGTTCGGAGCCTTGACTTCGTTGATTTAGTATGACATCTTTAAATACCATATTTGAGCGGTGTAATGATTATCTCATGAATTGAAAAAAAATCATTTTTTATATCTTTCAACTGTCTTACTTCTTTCTGTTGTTTTTATCTGTGTTGAAGTATCATGATACCTACAGCCTCGCCACTACTTCTTCGAGGTTCGATTTGATTAATACTGGGTACCGATTGTGGTGTACTCATACTATATTTTTGCACATATTTTTGTACAGATTCTCAGGTGGGTTCTAAATAAGCCTCTTGTTGGTAGGAGGCTATCATGAACCCAGTTTCCCTTCGTAGGACATCGTGATTGTTGACAGCAAATTTTGACCCTCCCTTTTAAAATTAATTTACTTATAATTAATAATTTACAACAAATATTTTGAAAGTATTTTCCATTGATAAATGCATATTTCTACCAAATTAATTAAGTATTAGCTTTGAAATTAATCACTTAGTGTTAGTATTATATAATTACAAATATACTTGCCATTTTAAGATTACTAAAATAACTCTTATATACATCACATATGCCTTATAATTAATTTAACGAATTACTCCTTAATTTCTAGTTAATTAGACTACTATGTTAATAATTTGAAATTAATGATAAAAATAAAGAATTTATAAACAATTAATTATAATAGTTAGTAATGTATATAATAATTATGATTTTACTGTATTTTATTAAAAATTATCAAGTTTATTTAATTTAATTATAAAAGGAATCAAAAGAGGCTAAGGGCTATAATTGAAATTTTCTATTAAAGATCAAGTTGATATCTTTTAAATCATCTCCAACCCAACACCCAAGCCCAATCCGGAAATACCCAGTCCAAACAATCTCTCCGTTTCTACATTGGCAATCCATGCCATCACGATTGAGCCAATCACAGCATGCCACGTCGCCTTTTCCATACCCTCACAAAAGAAACACAACTTATCCGAGCCGTCCATCCCACAGATCAACGACCCTAAATTTGTTTCCATTTTCCTTTTAATTTTAATAACCCCAACAAGCTTAATATTGGCCGTAGAAACCAAGGGATCTAATGACCCTTAAATTTCATCCATAAAAAATGTTTAATCTTGAATTATCAGGACCGTTGATCTCAAAGATCAATGGCCCAAATTCGATGTCCTAACTTTAACCTAGAGATAGACCCCCCTAATGTCTCAAACCCTAAAATCATTTTCTATTGACTCTACCGCCTCTCTTTCCTTTTTCTCTCTAAACTCTCTCGACTTGCCATGAAGAAATCAACCACAGACCTTGCACAAATTTGTGTAAGGTCACAAATCTAGACCCAGAATCATTCCTTATGCTTATCTATCCGTGATTCTCGCCGTCGCTTTCCTGTTTGTCATAGAGATTCAAAATCTCGAGTTTTCAGATCCAAACACAAAGATGAAAACTCAAGTCCTCAGATTTCCTTATGATGCGACCTCCTCATGATGATTATTCTGAACCAGAGGTCAAATGCAATGACCTCTGGACCTCCGGTCTTTATCCGATAGATTCTTCACTTGTAACGGTTGTTGTGCACTCATGCAAGAGTCTCATTCATTTTTCTTTAGATTCACTCAGATTTACTCAGATTTTACCCTCTCTGCTATTATCATCGGCTCATCGTCAACTTCCACTATTTTTTTGAATCTTGTTGAAACCTAGATGCATTAAATTCCATTATAAAAGGAGCCTTCAATGCTCCCACCTAACATCAGACCTAAAATGAACACAAAAGTAACACTAAGATCTAGTAAAAGATTAGGCATTTTTTTTACTGATTTCTGGTTTTCTCTTTTCATTTATGAGTGCTTTCACTACTCATGCTTGAAGCTTTGGGTGTTAGGAAATTAGAAAGAATCCTCATTTTTTCTTCTACCCTAGAGAAGGTCAGTACACCTCCAACTCTTCTCTTTTGATTGTTTTATTCAAGTATCACAAACATGTTGTTGTCTTTTATTAATTGTGTTCGCTTATGAGGGTTGATGTTATTTTTTAGTTCATGATAATGTGTTGTTGATTTGTGATTATTCGTCATGTTTCATAATATCTCTAATTGGTGTTGATTAGGTCGTTATGTGACCTTAATGACTTTCATTTCTGAATCCAAATAGTCTACATGATTAAGTTTCCTTGATATGCCTTAATAACTTCTCATGTCTACCTCTGCCACACTATTCTCTGCATTCTGTTGTTCTGAAGTCGAGGTTGTTGTTCAATAATCCTAACTAGCACAGACATGAAAGCTCATTGTTTAACCCTTCATCATTTAGCTGAAGCATGTGAGGTTTGAGTGTCTTAATGCTTTCCATCTTTATATCAGTGTTTGTTAACTTTAAGAGCAACTTCTGAGTTATTATTATGACAGTATTATGTTCATATCTAATTGTTCGATGCATCTGTATGAAACAATCTTATTAAGGTGAACTCTTATGAACATCAGTAACCCCTCTGCATATATTTTGTTATTATCAAGTTGTCTTTCATAAAACAGGACATAGTCATTTTGTTATGGTTGAATGATAACTGTTTTCAAGCTGAGCATAACTGTCTCATATTTAGATGGTAATCTTAGTCTGTATACCTGAGTTAAACCTGTTTGGCACAATATTTTCCTTGTCTATAACACCCTTTATGACATTGCTGACTTGGCTTTATAATAGGTGAAGCTCACCCTGTCTGTGTAAGATCATAACCTCATGTGAAGTATATATGTATAATTGATTCAAATTTTGCATGTACCTATTTTGTCTTCATGATCTCATTATTTGGAAATTGCACTTAGTCCTCTCTTTCCCTGCTAATCTGAGTTGAATCTGATCTGTAAATCCTAAGAGAACTTCCTATTGCTGCTGCTTGGGCATAATGGTTTACCTGAGGTTAATATTATTAGAAAAATGTGATTCTGCCCTCAATTCCAAAATGAAGTAAGACTAATAACATGTGATCCTATTAAGCATTTTTTAGGAATCCCATGTTTGAATCTGTAACCTACTGTCATACTAAGAGTCATTATTATGTTCTGGTGTCTTTAATAACACATGTAGAAGTTGCTAATTATGATTATTTGTCTGAATCCCTAATGATTGCTTTCAAATGTTCCAAGTAGCATTGTTAATATATTCATGTGCTAGTGGCAAGACCTGAGCTAACCAATCTGTGGTTTGTCTGCTAGGACAGGAGTATCTGTATTTCTGGGTTCCTGCATATCTGAATTGTGTGCTTTTTATCTATCCTAAAATTGATCCCAAGTGTTTAGGTCTTTTAGAAGTAACATTATAGTGTTCCTACTTCTATGTGTGTTGGAATCTAACCTTCAAACTTGTTTAATATGTGTTTATTCATTTAGTAACGAAAACAAAGTTATAAAATGAAATTGTTCTCGTGTCCTTATGTTATTCTGTCAAGGAGAAGTATACTTCTTTGTTAGGTTGTATTATGGTATTTGGTTTACATTGAAAGAGCCTCATTGACACTTAAACCCATGGGCGAAAATGAGTAGTTAGTGGTTAGGGGTATTTGGGAGTAGAGTTTAATACTAGGTTGGGCTGCTCTCCCCGGCACAAGCATTGCCCTGGGCCTTGAGACCCTTGGGAATTTTGAACCGTTGGGGGATTCATAGGGGACACCGACCTTGAGTGGAACTCCCTCCTTAGCCCTTGATTCAATGACACTTGTTATTCTCTTTAGGTTTAGTGTTTAATGACAACGAAAGGTTTTAAGTGTAAAGTATTTGCCATATATAACCACCACATTAGTATAAGCTCTCATGGTATTTGAGCATTGATAGTTTGTAATATTTTTCTCCAATCATTTACCTATGTGTTTCATGCATGGTTGAATATACAGAATATGTATCTAATGACCTTCTCTTTTCT